>NC_049211.1:9169092-9421592 GCF_013347855.1 Anguilla anguilla | reverse complement strand
TCCTCTCTCTCTCTCAGGGTTCCTCTCTCTCTGTGTCTCTCTCTCCCTCTCTCTCTCTCTCTCTGTCTCTCTCTCTCTCTCTCTCTCAGTGTCTCTCTCCCTCCTGCTCTAATTGAATAGCCCAGCCGCGCAGCTCGTTCAGTCTGAAGGGCGCGGCAGACGCGGGCTCCGCTCCGCTGTTGCCATGGCAACCGGGGCCTCGCCGGAGACCTGGCAACGGTAATGAAGGAATTCTGCATGTAGGCACGTACTTCTCCAAAAAAAGAATAAATAAATAAATAAAAAATAAATAAATAAATAAAAATGCTGAATTAAATATGTAAACATCCACGCCGTTACAAGGACGGCTAATGGAGGGCATTAACCTGCCACGAAACAGATTACCTTGATGTGGACTAGCCTCTCTGCAGACAGAGCTGCTGTCTGCCATACTGCTGTGCCTCTCCTGGACGCGTGAAGTATGTGTCTTCACTGGGGGGGGCACAGCATGAGAAGCAATAAGGTCCAATCTTACAGCCCCTATTAAGCCACATCTATTACTGAATTATCTTCAGCCCAAAGATAATAAGCAGCTGCAGCATTTTAGCAAGACAAAACATCACTGCTCTGTCTCTATGCAGCCAGGGCATTTATTTATCACTGGTAGTTATCACTCCACTGCTAAAACCCTGCAGGTACTGGAAAAAAATGCATTTAAATACAAGAAGACAAAAACACGCGAATTATGAAACCCAGATCACAGAAAGGGGAAAAAAAGGCTTAATTTGTATGAGATGCCCATTAATTCATGTTAGAGCAATTTACTGTGTCACTCATAAAAGCCAGAATAGCAGTAATTGGCTGTACTTAAACTGCCTATTGTAAAAACAATTATCCACGCGTAACAGTTCTCCACATCATTGTACTCACAGAGCCATAGCTCTCATTTCAAATACTGGAGGGCTGGTGGTAGGGTTTGGTGGTTCAATGTCAGTTGGTTACTTGGTAGTTGGGAGAGAGTTTGAAATCCAAAGCCACTGATACCCAAAATATGTGAGAAATGAATGGTGTTAAAAGGTGAGGGGGAAATCTCCAAAGACTCCCCTGCCCTCTACCCATAAAATGTATATGGTCATCAAATGTATACGGTCAAGTATGACTCTGTGCTACAGTGTGTTCTGTGTCTCTCCCCACACAAGAAAAGCTATCCGGACTGAAAGGTCCATCGATTCTTTGCCGGTATTAATTAGAAGTGTTTATCTTCATTTCCACACTGAGTGACGGAACGCTCAGCTCCCTTGATATTTACCTCGGCTAAACACAGGCCAAGCCAACAGCATCGCCCTTCCTCCGAGCGCAAAGACAGGCTAATTAAAAGAGGAGAAGAAGAAAGGCCTCGCTCCAGGCTGCAGTCGTGTTCTCGATCGCGGTCTAATCCTGTTAACTTGTGGCCCCCACTGTGAATAGCGGGCACAAATCAAGGAGCTCAGTTTCCATGGCTACCCCAAATTTCCACGCGATTTCTTTTTTTTTTTTTTTTCTCTCCCCTCCACAGCAGAGTTGAGAGTGAGCACATGCACCAGGCACATGTTAGCCAAGCCATCCTGCAGCGACTTCAGCAGGGGCGAGAGCATCGCTGAGCCAAATCGCAGTGGCACTCTACAGGCGGGTGGGATGGAGCATGTCCGCTCTGGGCAGATCTACAGTGTCTCTGACTCTGAGGGAGGCACACTCGACACCTGAGCCTCTGGCAGACTGAGTCAGTTCCTGATGAATCATATTTACTTTCTGCTTCGAGTGCCACGGTTGCACTATTCAAAAGTGTGGAAATGTTCATTTAGACAAGGCTGTTACAGTTCGGTCCGGTGAAATTAGCTCCATTATGCTCCTTTTCCAAAATGGCTGAAGTCACTTTCCTTTTTCTCCCCAGTTTGAAATGGCCAATTACCCTCACGCTGTAACATTTGTCGCCAATTTGGGAGAGCCTAGACAACCATGCGCTCTCCTCCAGGTGATGTTAGCCGCCTAACTTTTTAGCACACCGCAGTTCACAGGTCAGGCTCACAAAGACACGAGTCGGAGGAAGGCTCTTAACCCGCAGCTCAGCACACTAACTTGTGGTCCCCAGCTCGACCAGCAGGAGGCGCTGCCGTGCGATGAGACATTGTCACCACGACCCTCCCATCCCTACAGGCCTAAAGTCACCAAAACACAACAGTCAAACCCTTTCATCATAGACTGAATAAAAATCTTGTTCCTGTGGCTGTGACTGCCAGAAAAAAACCTCAGCCTCCATCAACACATGTCCAATGAGCTCAAAGAATCAATTCATGAAGGGTGTCATGGTACGAGACCATGAACTGATTTCCCAATGCACACGACCGCAGCCTATCGGATGCGTGTGCCAATTAAAATGGCTGAAGTTGAGGCAGCTCGTGCATCAGTTTGGGTAAATAACACAAAACAAGACAGAAACTGAAAATATAAGCCCGCGGCTAGAGAACAGCCCGCAGTCTAACTCCTGTCCCTCTCGCATGAGAACGATACGATCCACACTGAAGGAAAAAAACAAAACAAAACAAAACAAAAAAAAAAAAAAAACTTGGCTTACTAACCAAAATCTGAAATTGGAGAGGAAAAGACGTTTGATTTGCGGCAGAGTTTTACGAGAAATGCACCGGCGGAGTTTTTCTTTTTTACGACAGGCTTTAATGTACCCAGTTAGGTAATGCACAGCGTCGGAGGGAAGCAGTCGGAGGGTTTCGACTCCGCGCTGAGCTGAGCGGGGGGAGCGGGCACGCAAGCTTTTATCGGCTCCGGGCTGGTACAGCAGAACGCCACGACTCGTCTCCGTTCTCGGATCGATAGCGCCCTGACGCCTCGTGCGAAGGGAGGGGCTACCGTATCTGTGGAAGCTAACGAGCTCCGTCTTCTGTGGACTGCGGAGGAGATGCTTCACACCCCAACGACTGAGCAAGCGTTCCAACCACTCAGGCAGGAATGACAGGGTAAACTAACAGCTGCTGGTTTGCAAAAAAAAAAAAAACTGTTTGTTTGTGTTTCAAATTTTTTTACTCTCCACCAGCTCTTCCTCCCTGTGACCTCAAAAACAAAGTCTGCTGAGTTGCGATAGGTTCAGTCACATCCCACGGCACCAAATAGCAATGGTACAGTGTGAGAAACGGGCATCCACATTGTATTTGTCAGTTACTGTGGATGGTCTAGTTGGCTTCAGGACAGTTAAAAGAGCACAACTGAAGCTGCACGCACTGAGGTAAAAAAGTAAAGTAAAGACAAGGCGAGGGCCCGGCCGAGCAACGCTTTGAATTCCCCGCTCCTCTGGGACACCAAACAAAGACAGCGCTGACCCCCCCCTCTCAAACACTAATCTCCTGAGTGAGATCAGAGCTTCCCCCCGCTTTCTTCATCTCAGCCCCACCCCAGGAAAAAGAAGGGGGGGGGGGAGGGGGGGAACAGACACAGGCAGAACCGCACGTTTTCACGCGAGAAGGAGGCGAAAGGACCGCACCTGGAGAGCTGTGGAGCTGCGGGAAGAATCCGGCCATTTTGGCTCCACCGGGGGCCGAGTTAGCGCCGCGAAGGGGTCCCGCGTTATCCGAGCGGACTCACTGGACAGAGCCGCTTGTTTTTGCGGGAAGGCAGGGCACACTGGCTGGGGCCCGACTCACTTCCATACATTGTTGCTCCGACGAGCAGGAAGAAGATAAACACGACAAGCCCCCCTCCCCCGCCCACGTCAGGCACAGCAACCCCGCTGAGACAGCGCTACGCAGTGTGGGAGGGATTGTGGGACAGGGCCTCCACGGCCAGTGTTACAGCGTCGCGGCGCAACAAGTGCAATTCTACCGGATTTCAGCAGAGAGTTGAAGTGCTTTTAGTCAGATGAAAAAACTGAAGGGATTTGTCACTGAAAGGTTATAGCATCTAAAAAAATACAAAAAAAAAATGGATCTTTCATAATTTCTGAGTATCGGCTAATTTGGCCAAGGAATGATGCAGAGGGGCAGACTGGTATTTTAGATCTTTCTGCAAATGACTTGAAACTATAAAATAAGCGTTAATAAGAAAAAGTTTTACACTTTAATTCTCCAAATAGGCGGGATCACTTACACTGTTGAAAGTACACTGCGAACTCTTCAAACGGTGAGTCATCCTCAGCTTAACTGAACCAAATTTCACCACATAAATTATATAAAGAACAATTCATTGAGATGTCAAATGGTAAGAAATGGAATATTAAACACAGAGAGAGAGAGAGAGAGAGAGAGAGCACTCATCTCTGAGGCCTGAAAGACTTGACAAAAACAATAACAACCCCTTAACATCCCCCCCCCCCCCCCCCCCCCCCGCCCCCCCCCCCGCCCCCCGTTCCCTGCCTACAGAACAGCTGGCAAAGACCGCTGTGATGTAACAGGCTTAGGTGTGGGTGAGAGAATTGTGTGTGGGTTCCACTGTACCGCGGTCAACATCTCTGAGAGCTGGTGAGTCAGCCAATCAGAGGAAGGCGGTATTGCACAGGGTCCAGGGCGCACGGGCTCACAACAACTCTGACCGTCGGTCTGACAGACCACAGCGGAGGGGGGGAGGGGAACCCTGTTCACTACACAGCGTCAGCAATACACAGCATCAGTGTTCCACCAGCGAGAGCCAATGGAGAGGGGAACTTCACTGATCCTGAGTCAGCTCAGTATTGCCACAAAACTAGTTTCAGTGCAAGACTGCAGGTCTAGGGGCAGAAAGAGCTTCTCCTAATTCCCCCCCCCCCCCCCCCCCCCCCCCCCCACCCCCACCCATTTTTTCGGTATAGCATTTATGGGGCAAGCATGACAGCCACAGATTCCGACTGGACCTTTAAAAGGGTTAACTAGGTCCAGCACTACAGAGACCAAAGGCCACTGCTCTCCCACTTTCATCAGCGCTCCAGTACAACACGGGACGTAGGCTAGGTCAATGTGACCTCAATTTTCACCAAAAACTAACAGGCAGTCCCTCATGACTGCGACTTGAAGGAAATCTTTATGCAGGCACATTGTGGTTCTGTCCTTCCAGTCATTGCTACTGCTTTTATACAACATACAGCATTACCCATACATTGTACCTTGCAGGGATTGAAATTCAAAACAGACAAACCAAAACAGTAAAGCCAGTTAATGAGCCACTTAGGTTCTGAACCGAAGACGACAGTCCGTGCCTAATCAAATTTCTACGTTCCATTTTCCAACTTTGTTCTTCCCTTTGATGAAGGAAAATCAAAAAGGCGCTGCCCTGGGCACGAACGCATCACTCTGTCGTCGCAAAAAACTGCTCGAGAAAACTTTTTATGGGCCATCGTTCCCTCACCGCTTAACGTGTGCACCGTCACGTGACCAGAGCAGAACATAATTAGAACTGCAGTGTCTTATGTAATCGCTGCCACTAATTAAGCCGCTATGATTGGAGGGATCAATGAGGGGGTGGCTCTTCTCCGTCGGCTGTTAGAAAGGCAAAGACGGCCCGACTGCTTTCACCGACACTCACGCTGCGTCTGACTGACAGCAAGGCCCCGCCCCTCCATCTCTGGCCTTCATTTGCAAGATTAAGGGAGGTCAGCGATTTGCTCAGAGCCCTGTTCCCATCCATCAACAAGAGAATAGGCCTCCACGTGCGACAGACACCCTGAACACTCACGACCACTCCGTTCATTTTGATTAAGGAAGCTTGCGTACGATGGGGTTTAACTACAAAAGAGTCTTAATGTGCACGATTGGATGTTGACAGCCTCTCTCTTACACCGTATAAACAGACATCAGCTTGCTAATAATAGCACTCCCTGTACCCCAGTCCCTGACGTTCACTTCCCAAACGATGGCACTCACGCAAGACTTGTTTATAACAGCATGTTTATGACAGCACTGGTGTACACAATGACACTTTGTTTTAAGTAGCGTATTCACACTGGGGCTTATTTATCCTTGCTGCATGCTCTGGGCAAGAGCACGCGCTAAGTAAACAGAAACGTAAACGGGGGCTGGTCTTGCAACATAAAGGTTACAGGTTCGATTCCCAGACAGGACACTGCCGTTGTACCCTCGAGCATGGTACTCGACCTGCATCGCTTCAGTATATATCCAGCCAGTATAAACGGACGCAATGCAAACGCTATGTAAAAAGTTGTGTAAGTCGCTCTGGATAAGAGCGCCTGCTAAATGCCTGTAGTGTGAAGGTACACATGCAGCCGGTCCCCGACAGCATCCTGCCCGCGTCCCGCGTGGGAAGACGCGTTCCCCTCCGTGCTAGCGCAGCGCGAGCTCAGACGCGCGGAGGTAAAGCTCTCTCAGCTTACATAAGGAGCAGGAGGGAAGGCTCGGGCTCTGAAAGCTCCAGCGTGCCATTTTTTTTTTTTTTTGGGGGGGGGGGGGGGGGGGGGGACCAGCCACAAGATAAGAGCGTGACTACAGAGGACTATGCCAAAAAAAAACAATTTTTTTAACTGCCTTTCAGACAATTTTTCGCTCGGAGCGTAAACAGACAGGAACGCTCTGCTCTGGGGGCTTCTGGGATGCCTCCTTCACACTCTTGTGATACGCATCCTGAATGGTTATTATTTTGGTCCCTCAATAGACATTCCACACTCAATGTCCCGTCTAACTGGGAAAAAAACACAAATTTATAAAATAATAATAATAATTTGCAGAACCTGGGTAATGGTAAAAACAAACAGCTAGGGCTTTGTTGTCTGCCGGCTGCTTGGTCCCTGCGCCTCTGTAAATCAGTTTCACAGCAGCCGCCACCCTCGCTGGGTGCAGCCCGACAAGATGATCCCACCGGCCCCCTTCTGTTTGTTACCCCACTGAAGTCAGAGGAGCAGGCTGTCAGACCTGGAAGCGTGTCACGTGAGCGCAAAAGTACACACAACACACACACAACACACACACACACACACAGACACACACAGACACACACAGACACACACAGACACACACACGCGCGCGCCACTCGCTGAGACAGACCGGCAGAGCCAAGGCTGTTTCGCTTGATAGGACTGCGGGCCTCTGGGAAAGGGAACGAGGGCTAATGTTCCCCACCATCAGACACGCAGGAGCAGCCGCAGAACCGAATCTGAGAGAGCATTCACTGGGGGGGGCACAACTCCGCTTTGTTCAGCCTCAGCCTGAAATAGAAGCGCAGCAGTCGGAAAGCAGAGGAGCGTCTCTGCCACTGGTGCCAGAGATGCGAGAGAGAAAGAGAGAGAAAAAATCGGCCTCATTTCCTCTGAACGCTGAGGACAAGCTGCCCTTCTTTCGGTTTTTTTAAATATTTTTTTTATTTTTTACCAGACAGGTAGAAAGCAGAGAGGGTAACAGATAGAGAAGGGGCCACAGCTGAAAGGGTGCCATGTTGGGGACCGAGCCCCACGCGCACAGGTGAATCGTACACAGGGCCGAGAGTGAACTGCACCACCACATCGCCAAGAAATAATAATTATTTTTTTTACAAAGTAACAACCAGGACAAAGATGGATACAAGCAAGTGCAGGAGCAGCGATGTTACTGCGGGATCTGCATTTCCTGCTCAGATTGAAAGCGCGCTTTGATCTGTAATAAACATGCTCATCTCCAAAAGGTACAAACTTGTGGGAACACTTAATTAATAGCAAGAACCGAGGAGGGTGTCGGAGAGATTCTGTCTGAGCCATGACAACCGGAGGAAGCATAATGAACGCAGAAATAAATGAAACATGGAGGGTGACCCAGATAATATCTGCACATCATGGGAAAACTGCAAAAGATCAATTATAATTGGCTGATAAACCACATTTAAAATCAATGACAGTAAGTTCTGCAGTAGCAAAACTATCTTTGCCGGTGTAAAAATGCACAAGAGGAGCAGTTTGCTTACTGGACTGACAGAGACACAAGGACCGCCACCAGACGTCAAGAAAAATAGCTATTTCCAGCATCGTCAAAACAATGAGTCACTGAGTGAACTGTCTCACGCACAGGTCTGAATAAAGTATGAGCTGTGCATGTCTGTGAGTGTGCGCTGAACTCTGACACTGTAAGAATAATCTAAAAAAAACTGGTAAAAACACACTAATAATCTGGCACCCGTCTATGACCTGCCACTTAGTCATGAAAACGAGAGCTGGTAGTTATCTGTGGCACAGCGGCCGCCGGACCCAGAGATGCGCGGCACACTCACACACACACGTCCGCAGAGGCGATGCATCGCTTCTCACTCACGGCCGAGGGACGGGGGAACATGCTTAGGGAAGCGCAATGAGAGCTCAGGCTCAGAGCGGGCCGCCATCGCAAACAACGCAGGAGGAGAGGTGCTGCCGCGTGCACGCTGTCTCCCAGCTCGGGGGGGGTTAAGGAGGGGGGGGGGGTGGGGGGGCCAAGCCCACCTGTCTCTGAAGCCCGGCGCTCCTCGCTCGGCATGCAGCGGTAAGAACGGGGGGGGGGGTGCGCGTGCGAGTACCTTTCAGACGCAGATAGAAGAGGAGGGTGAGAAGCATCCCTCGGGCGGGCGGGCGGACGGCCGTGCCCCCGGTCCGGCGCTCGCAGCCCCCCCCCCACCCCGGAAACGCGGCGCTCGTCCTCCGGCGCTAGTCCAACGCCGCCGCCGCCGCCGCCTCTCTCGCCTCCCGTGCGCAGCTGCCTCTCAGCGGCCGCCTAACGAGCAGCAGACATTTCTCAGGCTCCGGCTGCGCTCCGAGCATGCTCAGTTCGCTCCGTCCCCCAGCCCTTCTTGTTGAAGGGGGAAAAAAAAAACCCCCACCCCCCCCCCCCTTCCAAAACTTAAAGAGAAAAGGAAAAAAAATCCAACAGGACCGGCTTGGTTCTTTTGTTTAACGGACTGATTTAACTGCAGCTCGCGCGCACCGCTGGGTTTTTTTAGAAATGTGTTTCCACGCGGCAGCCTGATTCCACAGCCCTGACTCTCTCAGGATGAGCGTGGCGCAGTAACACACAACTCCCACTAGATGGCACAGCTGGGCTTCGTTATTACAACAACCCTAGGAGCCAACGTTAACATATGTCTTTCTAAATTGAGGGTAAAGGAGCTATTTTTAGAGTAGTGAGCATACTGAGATTCATCCTACAAAAAGGGGTAGGTGGGGGGGGGGATCCTATATCTCTTCTAATTTCCTACCTTTGAAACCAACAGTGACTCCAGTGTTCTTTTCCCACAATGCTATTCAGGTCACCGCAGTGCCTGCCTGGAGTAAGATGTATTACCAGTCTGTGATGTGCAGGAGTTAAACTCCAGCAACTGGGAATAAGAGGGCATCATTAATGAGAGAATGCCAAACATGCCTGGCTTTCACAGAAGTTAAAAAAAAAAACTCTTATGTCCTGGACATATCAAATGTCCTCCCTAAAGAAAGCCTGCTGCAGAGATTTCTGTTCAACACCGACAAACCCCCCCCCCCCCCCCCCCCCTTCTCGCTCAACATCTGCATCACTCAAAGGTTTCATTTTACCAGAACATGTACGTACACGGCACTCGTGTGGGTTTTACAAACAGGCTTGTGATTTGCAAACACGGTGGCACGCCTTAACGATGGCCTGCTCACGTCTCGTCCTCCATTTTCTGTTAACTAAGGGAGCGGTTTAGAAAAGCAGCTAAGCGAGGAGACGGTTGAGGCGCACCTCCGCGCAGCGGTGCTTTTCCACAGGGGGGACGGTGACGGTGTCTCTTTAGCGGTGCGCAGGCGGAAACCTGCTAAGAGAGCACTTTAAATAGACGGGAAATTGAATCGGAGGCCGCGGGCGACGCCCACACAGGAAGGTGAAGACGCGAAAGGTGGTGAAAGCGCTCCGCGAGACACGCCGAGAGGAAGCGCTTCGAACCTCACCGGCGTCGGGTTAGCGTGTCTGGGAGACGGTGGGCGGGGGGGCGGGGGGGGTCGGGTGGGGGGGGAATCGTGTGTGTTGGCGAGTGACGCCTGTCAGCTTCGGCCAGTGTTGGGGGAGTGTCTCAGAGGGAGGATAGGAAACGAAGCCAAACACATTCTTGCAAGGATTAAAGAATAACAACATACTTTACATAAAAAGAGCTGCTCTTGCAAAGATACAGTATGAGACATTGCTCACTGGGGCTGTGCAGCACGTACAGATGCGCACACACATACGCGCATAAGAATACACACATACGTATGGAAATACACAAATACACAAAAACAGAAAAATACACATACACGCACGCACGCACACAAGCACACAAACATATATACACAGATACAGACACACATAAAACACACAAACTTCAAAGCAAACTATAACTAAATGCAGCATTAAAAAGTGCCACAGTGCGACAGCACACACCCCGCCAGTCCCTCTCCTGCACTTTGCTGTATTCAGAGTGGTAATGTTGCAACGCCAGAGAGGTTGTGCAAGAAGTTTCAAAACAGGTAGTCGGGGTAGAAACTTTCCTCCTCAACACAAAGGGTTTTATCACAGGAGTGCCCAGCCATATTTCAACTTATCAGCAGTGCTGACCAAAGACCAAAGAGAAACACACACACACACACACACACGTACACACACACACACAGAAAATTAATTCATCAAATTTTCAGTTATTCATCATCAAGCACTCCTACTTATCGATCAAAGTGCTAAGGGTAAAGAAATGGGCTGGTAACGTGGCTAAGGGTTGCCAGTTCAGTTCCCGGATAGTGCACAGCCATTCCACCCTTGACTAAATCGCTTAACCCATGCTTCAGTAAGGTTAAATATCTGGTGTATGAGTAAGACACAGTGTGTGAAATGTACAGCTCCACTGAATAAGGGCTTCTACTGAGCAAATAATGTGCTGCAATATCCATTACATGCAGTATGAGAATTACGGAAAACATTTGCACCATCCACTTAGCGGGTTCATTAAAAACTCAATTACCTAGAATGAATGTTTTCGGTCTTTTCAAATGCAATTATTTGAAAGGAGAAAGGGAAAAATAAAACGATGCATGAAAATATCCGCCTTTCATGCGCGCAGTATAATAATGCAGAATGCAGGAATGTAAAGATTTTGATTTGTTTCCATGCCTGAAATTTTAAATAAGCTTATTAAAAAATAACTATTCAGATCAAACAGCCATTTTGAGCGATGCCAATCTGGCACAGCCTGCAGAATGGAAAATAAGCTTTTATTGAGTCTTTACATGGCTGCCCTCCCTCCTTTTTTTTTCCTTTGTATAATTTGTTTGTGGTTACATTTAAAACTTGTACTTCAACGCTTCTCTTTGCTGCTTAAAAACAAAAATGCCAACGCTTTTAACTTGGTAAAAAAAAACTGGCAGAGCGAGTCTGACAAAATGGTTGAATGCTCTGCTGGTCTTGCATGTTTTTTAAAGCAAAAATTACACACTAATTAAAATTAAAAACCATGTCACAAGAAAGTCCAATGCATGAAAATGTGAAAAAACATTTTTATAAATAACGGTCTCACTTAGCTAATTAATTCAGTGCTCTTTAAGCGAATCCAACCACAGCTGTTCATTCAGTTTCTAAGATAAGGCTGGTATTACTCTGATAAGCTTCACATTGGAAAATAAGTGTTGTGAATTTCCCTCCCAGGCCCCAACATCTGATATCAAAAAACTTCAAAAACAGCAGAATATGTTTGACAGTTTTTTTTTCTCAACTAAGTATAATAGGAATTAATTCCCGTGTAATTTTGGTCACCTTTGAAATACGCTCAATTAGCCCACGATTAAGGGAAGAAAGAGTCACGATAGGCAACATGCGAAGCTGTGAGCCCTTATGAACAGCCATGTGCTCTGGTGTGTCATTTTAGCATGTCTTTAGCAACATTAGCAAAAAAAAAAAAAAAAAAATCAGATCATGATAAAGTACATTCAAAGAGGACAGAGGACTACTTTCTGTTCCTTTTAATATGTACAGCAGGCTGGGACCACTAACGTAGACTGTCACCAAATACCTATACGCCACCCAGACCAGACTGGGCTAACTGCTTCACACTGAGCTTGGTCTGCTTCAGACACAAGACTGTTTCATCACTCTAAAGACTCCTGTTTTCTGTCTTCTTCCTATTTGGAATCAGCAACTTGTGCCGGCACTGAGCCACGAACATCCGCAAAAACTGCGCTCACCCATCATTTATTTATTTATTTATTCATTTATTTATTTAATATCAGTATTTAACATACTGTTGGCTGTACTGCACTACACAAGAACTGGCACCTATCAATGAAGAAGAAAAAAAAAACTGTCCGTGGTCTTAATTCGCTAATAATCACCATGATACGTGTATTAAGGTGGCTTATTACGTACACATATTACTGTTGATTCATCGGTCGCCCTCATTCTCGGCTGCTAATGGTTCCCTGAGCAATTCAGCTTATCGGCTCATATTTTATTCCCCGAGCAGAAATAAAATGGCCGTTTAAGGATTCCACTCAGACGCCGAATGCGAGAAAAGACAGATAATACTGTACATAATTCAGCTTTATCAACTCAAGACCTGCACCCGGCACACTCCTCATTTAAACACATTTGCATGGACTCCGCCGCAGGAATACTAAAGCAGGCTCTGTATTTGTGTTAGGAAACGGTGTGTGTGCGTGCGTGTGGGTGTGTGCGTGTGTGTGTTTGTGCGTGTGCGTGTGTCTGTGTTTGTGCGTGTGTGTGAGTGTGAGAGACTTACAGTTGGCTCAATTAGCGTCATACAATGGAAACGTCGAAAGTAAATCTGTGCCCTTAATTATATTTGGCTCTGATTATTTAGTCAGTTAAAGCTAATTTGACATGGCACCACCGACAGTTAAACCATCCATGTTGTGATTATACAACTTAGATATATATAAATTTGTGTAATATCAGCATTATTATACGAGCAGGGGGGCAATGTAGTGACACAGGTTCGATTCCTGAGTAGGACACTGCTGTTGTACCCTTGAGCAAGGTACTTAACCAGCATTGCTTCAGTGTATATCCGACTGTACAAATGGATGCAACGCTATGCTAAAAAGTAAAATGTAAAAAGTCACTCTGGATACGAGCATAAAGTAATGTAGTTATTGGAATACACACAGTCAGAACTGGAGTGTACTAGTTTCTCAGGCATGACGGCAGGTGAGCACAGCCTGGCAGCACAGTACTGCTCTCCCCCTGGGGAAATCAAAACCATGGCCCCAATACAGGAGCCCAAAAGCAGGGCTGATGTACTTCCTGTTCCTCGCTGTTACGCCCTGTACCCTGGAGCCCCACTTCCTGCCAGCTCAACGGGTGCCGGGCAGACCACCGCGCCGTGTGATCCCAGAGCCCGTAACCACGGCGATTCCACTGGGCGGCTGGGAGTCACTTGCCGTTGCCATGGTATCCGTGATATAACAACAGGCACCATCTTGTGTGTGAGTAAGGAAGGCCGTGAGGCTTGCTTGCACCCTGCGCAGCAACGGGAGCGCGAGATAAGATCAGACCAGACCAAAGAGGGTCCACAGGAGTACACGCCTGCCCTGACAGTACAGAGGCCAATAAAAATACACACTAACACATCTATAAACAAATAAAACACAGTGAGAAAAGTTAAGGCTGTTTAAATGGCTTGTATGACAGCATCAGGACAGAAGCAGTCGCTGAGAAATACATATAAAATTCATATTGCAAATGGAAATTGCATCAAAGTATTTCAGTGTAGTTTTGTGGTCAGTGTAGATGAAACCAAATGCACAGGGTTAAATCTGGTACCAAACCCATTAAAAGTCAATATTTTTTCTCATCGTCTCAGCAACTGAAACCTGTCACTCTTTCACTCAAGTCACCAGTGGACTCACAGTGGTTTCTCTAACCAATTTAATCCTTTCCGGCCCACTCCAGCTCTGGGGGGACAGCCTTATCTGGAAAGTGACCATGTTGTATGATACAATGCACCAATCAATTCCTTCACCATTGATCTGCTGTTCCACCCTTTAAAAAGTGTGATGACATCCAGTTCTGAGGCGACAAAATGTGAAAAAAAAAAAAAAAAGACAACCTTCTATAGCCTCCCATACATTCCACACCGCGGAATAAAGACTCGCCGGCTGGCTTTGTTTTTAATAACATTTCCTTTTTTTCTCGCCGCCGTTTGAAGGTGCCAATCACTCCTTCCCGGTCACGGCTCAGCCGTCCGCGCCCACGCACCGGGAGCCGTGCGACTGAAGCGTGCGCACTCCTCCCAAACGGATCCTCTGTGATTTTCACACCCAGAGGAAACACACGGGCGCGGAGGAGCGCGCGCTGCACAAGCTCTTGATCACGGAGGAGGACCGCTGACCTCACAGAGCAGCCTGTGATCCAATGCCGCAGCAAGCGCTGACGGGCGAAGGCTCGCTATATCTCCGCTTTAATCAAACCCCATCAATCAATAACTACGGGCATCAATTAATTAGGGCTCACAGCAAGAACGTCTCGTTTATAAATCCGAAGGAAAACATCACAGCGACAGGATACATTTTTTTTTAGAACCGACAAGCACGAGAACACATAAAGACAAGCTCTCCAGCGTGAGTTGTGACAGTTCCGCAAAGATTATTTATACGAGCACAATTAGAGAGGAATGTACCGTTCTGCTTAATTCAACGCGCTTAACGAGGCGTTCAACCTAACAGCCACTGTGCTTTGTCCTTCACGTTTAGTCATGCGCTGAAGCAAAAAAAAAGTACATTTTTCGCAGAGTCTATTTATGGGTCAATGGCAGATAAGGATTTCAAAGAGGCATAAATTAAAAGAGTGGGGGGGGAAAAAAATTATATTTAAAACAAGCTTTAAGTTCACTTTACATTCATATTTGTTTGGTTCAGTATGAAAACATAATAATGCCCACACACAGCCACACACACACACACACACACACACACACACTAGGTATTGATTCTTTATTAATACCTGGGGGAAACCACGTAGCATGGGTAGTGTAATTTTGTGTGCCAGGTGTCTTTTTGATGTTCAACTATAATTTCCTGTTGGGAAATGAAAACAACTCAGAAGAAACGTTCCCGTAGGGTGAGATTTATGGAATTCTGCGTAAACCAAAAAAACATTGTAATTTAGAATTTAACCATATGACTGCCAATGATATGCACTGAGTGCGGTGTAGCGCCATTGGCCTGGTTTTTAGTTTTTAATCAGATAAACAGACACACACACACAGAAACACACGCACACACACAAGAATGCACAGAACATAAACACACGCACACACGCACACGCGCACACAGCAGCCTCTGTAGGTGGTACTTACAGCAGTGTGTGTACGCAACTCAGATGCCATTTACACTTGGAAGGTAAACTTAGAAAACATTCCTATTTGGGGAAAATAATCAATTTGCACTCCTGAAATATAAAACCTCAGGCTGCACATCCTTTTTTAAAAAAACAAGAAGCCGAGATAGGCCTTTGGGATCGGGTTCTCGCAGCAGTGAACGAGGCTGGCATGACTTCAAAATAAAGCAAAACACTGAAAGAGAAGAGCAATATGGCGACCCAGGAAATTTAAAATGAAGTTTCACTCCTGGCCTCTCGCAAACGATCTTGTAACTGATAAGGGTGATAAAGGCCAGGCCTCACAGCCGGATGAGCCCTGGGTGCTCAGTAATATGATAGGGGTAATCACAGCACTGAGCCACATACGACAGAGAGAACAGGTTAAGCACACGGGTATCTGTGATGCAGGCACTGGAGCAGAAAAACACAATGGCCATTTAGCCACTGAACATACAGCACGCTCAGTGGCATGACTGTCGCTTTGTGTAAAAACAACTAATAATGCACACGGAAACAAACGGTTACCCAGCATGCAACAGCACCTCTCAAGACATTTAAACAGCTATATCCGCAACAGGGCCAGGGAAACAATATTCCAAAATACTCCCCGAGGGCGACGGACAGAAATATGAAGTAGAGCGCCGAGAAATCAGCCAGCGATTTGGCTTCCGCTCCAACATGGAAGACGACCACGGCCATTACACGAATATCCTTCCGGCACTTTTTTATCGACAGTTTGTCCCTTTTGTTATTCAAGGCTACGCGAAGACCTCACGAACACCTCGGAGGTGAAAGCGGCAGCGCTTAATAATTAGCCTCCTTTTTTTCTTTCCAGAGAACCTTTTTTTTTTTTCCCCCCCGACCGTGAATCCATTGACTGTCCCGTATTGTCCTCGAACCCGGGGCCTGAAAGCAGCAGTGAAAGGGAGCAGCAGACAATGCCGTCTGAACAGTGAACGCCCGCGCTCGCAGACAGCGCTGTCTCGGCCTGTTCCGAGCGCAAACGGCGAACGTTCAGCCGTCTATACGGGCAACTGCAAGCGCCATTGATGTGCTCTGAATAGATTCACATTCACGAAGCAGGGCCATGCCCTGCACGGAGGTTCTCTGGCCAGCGGTTCGGTCGCTTATTACTAAAACTTTACATTGAGTTTCAAGGCAATAAAGTCATGTGATATACAGTGCAGAGGGCAGACTGCGGAGTCATAATTAACTGGGTTAAAGGGGTGGTGAATATGCCATTTGCACCCGATATGCCAATGTAATTTATGTCCAATATAATCTTTATGAATGTGGTGTATATCATACGTTCAGGTCAGGCACATTGAATGCAGGTAACATCGGCATACACTTAACTACACTTTCTTTCCCACCCCACATTAAACTGATCTGCTGTTCCTGCCCATTCATGTAACCATTTTTTTGCTTACTTGCACCCATATTAGAAAATTATTGCCTTATTATTGCCTGGCTTTTGAGTGGGTTTATGCTGAGGTATGCTTTGAAGCGTTTTGTGAACAAAAAAAACTGTAAACTGCATTACATAAATATGTTTTGATTTCATTACATTTGATTAGTTTACAGCAACGCACAACAGAGAGTACTCATTTAACTGCTAGAATTTAATATTCCAGGTTTGATTCTGGAATCACGCCGTAATACCAATTATATTGTATCAGCTGTTTGTTTCTACATCTGTGAGCCAGTAAAACGCAAGTGTGAAAATTCTTTTATTTTTAACTGACGGTGAGCGCACACCCGTCATTACAGTCTCTGATGTCTGAGTCGGCCGACGTAAAACGCATAAGCATAACTGACAGAAACGCTGCAGTACCACTTCAGGGCTCGGTCGCAAAAGCTTCTTTGGCTGTAGTCAGAGTAAAAGATTTGACGGCATCCTTCCCTTCAAAGCCATTGCATTTACTAAAGCTAATAAAGCTCCTGTTGGGTCTCCTCTGAAGACTCGACCCGAGACACAATCTTCCCAGTCTTCTGCGAATAATAACAGTCGCCGCACAGCATTCTGGGTAGTGTGATGACTCTATGCTTTCCAGGAAAGGAGAAGACAGAAAAAAAATACAGTGGGGCTTAGGAACTGGAGAAAACAAGAGGGGATAACAGGGGAGGGAAAAAAATGTATACACTTGGCAAATAATACTGACAGCTAAGTATGGATGGAGGAGATGGTGGAGGAGAGAAAATGACCTTCTCAGAGAGAGAGAGAGAGAAGGAGGCCCGAGGTGTGTAATTGTACCCATGTAAATGTGATTATCGGGGTGACACTGCCATAGCCTCATTATCCCAGAAAACACCGTGAGAAAGGAGAACGGGAGACCATGCAGCGCTCCGACTGCCAGGCGACAGGAGAAACGGTCCCTGCACCGGTGAAATGTCAGACTTATTTTCTCATCTGGCTGAGGCATTGCGTTGGGTTTCGAGTCATGATTTAAAGCTCTTTAAGGTCACCCGGCAGAGCCCCGTTTCTTCAGCTAAGAGCACTGACGTGTCAGGGAAGGGAGAATATATTGCAGCTCGCATGCAAGGTAATGTTGCAGCCTGCCTGTTTACCAAGCGGCAATGTGGAAAAGGTCAAAATCTTTCATTTCCCCGGGACAATAAACAACCACTCCCCGTATTTGTGTTTCTGACAGGCTTTGAACAACAATGCCCTGAACCCTGAATTATGATGTCGCCTGCTCCTCAGATAAGGCTTCCCTGCACAGGCCAACTCTTGGCCATGGGGAGGATGACAGATTTTTCCAAGTCATCCCCCAGGCACTGTGTGAACGACACCAACTCGGCTGCATTTCACCGCTGCCAATCACATTCGACGTAACCCACTGAGGGAATTAGCGGACTTTGACAGTAATGAAGGTGGAGAACGCGTCACGCACGCGACACACGACACAAACTGTTTTAAAAGTCCTCCCTAGTGCGTGAGGTCTGTGGAAGCTTTACAGGGGACAGCCCTGTAGCCCTTCCCAGAATTCGCAAATTAAAGGCTTCCATACACTCAAGCACCCCCGGGGGGGTGGGGGGGTAGTCTTTCGAATGCTTAAAAGGCTTATCGACCGCTGTCAGGTTGCATGGTCATAGTGAAAGGCACTGAAGTGTAAATCCCCCAAGTGGACCGTAGAGGGAGACAAATCCCCAGTCAGAAACAAAAAGCGAGCACACTCCCCCTTTTTAACTCACAAAGGCAGACCTGGTCTTCTTACCAATCCCGCGAACGATAATAGTCTTCCCTGAGAGGAGCTGAAACTGCTGCAGAACAAAACAAAGCTCCCCGGCTGCTTCTGAGCGCGAGCAGTCAGGCGTGCCACCGCCGCAGGCAGAAGGGGTCAGAGCCAGGCCTTTGTGCTTCAACGGCAGGGGCACTACCTTCCGGAAACGTCCTTTTGCAGACGTGTCAGGGAGCGGAGGTCGTTTTTCCTTTCCTTTCAACAAAACAATCACTGGCATTTGTATGTCTTTAAATTAAGAGAAATCTTCAAACCGTGTCTCCTTCATTGAACGAGGAGAGTAAAACTAGGATTCAACAGCAAATGAGGATCAGTAAATAATTAAACACAAAAATTATGCAGGAGATCTTAAAAAGGGGGACCACGAGCTGTTTTTCCATAAGGACATGGTGCCATTTTAATCTGACACACAGCAAAACTGGCCTTGGTTATTAGTACACTTTCTGATAAAGGTATAGCACTGTTAATTATGGCTTGGATCCAGGTTTTTCCCGAAACTGTTGCGTTTGAGTATGTCAGTATGTTCACAGTAGCACTATACAATAACACTTTACTCTGACTAAACTCCATAATTGTTTTGCATCTAAAATATAGTTTATTTAGCCAGTTATATCAGCTAGTCTGCAGGTTCCTCTGGATGAGAGCAAATTTACTGCATTCCAATGCCAAATGTCAATGGCGAGATATAACAACGCATGAGTGAGATGAATCCCGGGCTTTGATTGGTGCAGCATTGGGGCCAGCGGTTGTGTCCCACCAGTATCGGCTCAAACCTGGACAGGACCCAGCAGGCATCCCTACAGCACTGCACCACACCCAGGGCAGTCCCACTCACAGCCATCGATGTCCAGGTGACTTAATCTTTTCTAATTTCATGGCAAATACAAATAAATGTATCAGTAAATGGTAATGGTAAATACAAGGCTTGTGTACGTGACACATTCCTGTGAGCTCCCTTGGTGCTTTACCCTTCAGCAGAGGTGAAAGAGAAGGCTAATAAATATACTTTCTGGAGCGTGCTTTCTGCTGATTCATGCGTATCATTTCTTTTCTTTTTTTTCCCATAATGGATTTGGCACCGGACGCACTAAATAGAATTTAATTAATACCTCATAAATACGTGACTGTCAGAAGCACTGCATTAAGTCACTGCAATAGTGGTGTTGGTGGGCCATCAGGGGGCAATCTTCCCTCTGGTACAAATAAAAAAACCCCAATGCCCCAGTGCAGTGACGGGGACACTGTGCTGTAGGAGATGCCGTCTTTCGGATGAGACGTTAAACCGAGGTCCTGACTCTCTGTGGTCATTAAAGATCCCATGACACTTATCTCTAAGAGTAGGGGGTTCCCCGGTGTCCTGGCCAAATCCCAGATCTGGCACTCGCAAACTTGCCACTAAAAATCATCCCCAGATTTAATTGGCTAAATAAATGTTCTCTCCCTCTCCACCTTCGCTAATGTGTGGTGAGCGTTCTGGCGCAAAATGGCTGCCGTGCATCACCCAGGTGGGTGCTACACATTGGTGGTGGGTGAGGTGAGTTCCCCTTCACTGTAAAGCACTTTGAGCATTTGGAAAAGTGCTATATAAATGTAATTATTAATAATAATAATAATAATAATGCTTAATACACGTTAAGGGGTTTGCCCTACAGACTCCTGAACGCACTGAGGAGGGATGATTTCCTGAGGAGGTCTTTCCGCCATTATGGGTTTCATCTCTGAAAACCTGATGATGATGAGCTGATCACAGAAACCATAGCTTTATAACAAACCCAGTACAGTCCCCCAGTTGGCCAGTACAGCTGGCCGTTTCTCAGCACAGCGTAGGGGCAAGACAGCCAAAGAACCAGATCGAGGCTCACCCTCAAAAGCATGACTGCCGCATAAAAAAACAACGCACAAATTCCTTGCCGTTTTCCTCATCCCTCCACATTTCTCGACAGTATTTACACCATTTACTGAGAAGCAACACACATTTGAAGCCCCCAAAAAACCCTTAACAGACGGTTTCAGGAAAGAGACCTGACTGTACCGTGTGACCTCCTTCCATGCCCCCCTCTGTCCCTCTAGGGAGGGGAGACTCTATTAATCTGTAAGGTTTTCTTCAAGTGCTTGACACAAAAAAGCCATAAAGCTACAGACTTGTGAAGCATCTGCACTTACACTATTTGCAGCCTTTCTAAACTGAAGTACTGCATCTGCAGCCAACAAATGCCGCCTCTACTTTGAACCCCTTAAAAGGGAAACACTGTGTTGCCAAAATACAGGCTCACTGCAATCACATTCATCAATAGCTCCTCGCAGTGAATCTAGCACAGCGGTAATTACCAACAAAGTGAGTGTAAGCATTACTACTGCATATGGTAAAACAAACGATTTTATTGCCTCAGGATTATGTACGCTGAGATGGTAATGTTGAAGGGAACTTAAGACCTGACGTGGCAGCGGATGCTTTTCTGTGTGTGTGTGTGTGTGTGTGTGTGTGTGCATGCCTGCATGCGTGTGTGTGCGTGTGTGCGTGCATGTGTGTGTGTGTGTGTGTCTCCAGCTTACATGTAATTGTGCAAGACAAGTCAGGGTTGGTCTGGATTTGAATAATTTCACTCTTGGATCGTTTCCAAGGACAAGCTGCAATCACTAATACATCAGTCATACACTCCCATGCAGCTCAAAGAGGAGCTTCATTAATAACCTCATTTCAGCAGGACAATAATTTACGCCTCTCACCCATCCAGTACCTCTTTTTTCATTTTGAAATATTTCAGTGTGCCCAGCAACATAATCACCGTATATACGGTTTTCTTTGTTTCTTGTTCATAAGAAAAAAATAAAAGATTATCAGCACAATACTGAAATATGACCAAACATTCTACGGGTGTGAAAATGGAGTCACGAGTTGCTAATTGCCACACAAGCAGCATTAATAAGGCCCTAGTGGAATGGCCAACAGACTTATCCATTCTGAGGTGTAAATGGATATGATTTTATGTAAGTGGTAGCATTATCACCGCAAATGTCAGCAAGCAAGCATCAAAGCAGAGAGGCTGGGGGAGGGGGGGGGGTACGAGGGTCTTAATTCCATTCAATAACTCCCCAGACAATCTTCTGCGTCACTGCCAAAACAAACTTGCCACGACTCTGGACAACCAATCCTACACAAGATAGTTTCCTAAACGGGTCTGGAAGTTCGTGAGGCATGTGTCTGTTGACATGCCAGCTTCCTGATAAATAAAGGCTTAACAGAACTTAAAATGAGGTGGAAGAGCCTGGGACCCACAATGGTAAATGGACTGCATTTATATAGCGCTTTTATCCAAAGCGCTTTACAATTGATGCCTCTCATTCACCAGAGCAGTTAGGGGTTAGGTGTCTTGCTCAAGGACACTTCGACACGCCCAGGGCGGGGTTTGAACCGGCAATCCTCCGACTGCCAGACAATCGGTCTTACCTCCTGAGCTATGTCGCCCCAACGCCCCAACAATGCAATGCAACTTAGCAGCTCTGTAGGAAGAAGAGATCCACAAGGACCACAGGCGAGTAAGTCAGGTCCAATCCACGTAGCTCATAGGGATGTGATCCATGCTGATTGGATGCGACAAGGCTGATGAACATCATCAGTCCTTCGCCCATAAACGAACATTTAAAATCCCAATATCAAGCAGAGAGAGAAGCAGCAGGCCCCACTTTCAGTCTTTCCAGCCATATGATGCAATGTCGTAAAAGTCGGTGTCACAGAGCTACCGCGAAAAAAACGAAGCGGTCTCGAGAGCCAGGAGAACGGCAGCCATCTCCGGGCGTCAGCAGAATTAGCGGCTCCGCTCGTTCGGCTTGCGCTCGACAAGCTGAGACCACAGTCAGCCCCCCCCTCTCTTCTTCAGGTGAGCAGAAATGACCAAGAGGTGCGGCTCGACTCTGAGGGGAACAAGAGCAGGACGGACGGCCGAAACCGGCCCAGATCACTGCGACAAAGGACCGAATTCCTCCATTACGGATGCTATAAAGGCTAATTCATTCATGGCCCTGTGAGGCTGGCCTGTGCATTCACGAGAATGGAATCGAAGCATGTCTTCTGGTTAGCGCAGCACAGCGGTGCTCCTGTTCAGAGTTTGACCTTCGGCCCACATTGAGAAATTGTGACCGAAAGAGGACCATAATTCTCAGTGGGTTACACAAGCATCATCAATGCTGAATGAACACTAGGACAAAGAATTTAAGAACTTGCATTACTGTCATAATTTTGGATAATAAACCACTGCCACATAACTTACTTTTAGTGTGCTTTCCAAACTAATGTTTTGAGGTTTTTTTTTTGTTTAGTCAAGTTGAAGTACATACTAACGTGCCTTTACAACCAAATAAGCAGAGTTGATGACAGCTTTTCAAATGCAAAATACTCACTCTTCCTGAAGCATGTTCAATTCCTTCATTTATAAGACATGAAGACAAGACACTTGACCTCTGATAACCCACCCACCACTGGATTCTTCAGATTAGCTGCCATTTTGTTGTAATCAAGCCCTTATACCTGCTCAATGAAGCCTTTCAGGCCACATATTTTGAGCAATGTTTGAGCAAAATTTTTGCACGGAACGCATTTTTCGTATTATAAACACGTGTTTATAAACTTAACATTCCTCCCATTTGACTGCAGCAGAAGGCAGGATAGAAGCTAATTATCATATTTTTCATACAAATCATAGCAATAATATCGTATACCACTGCTACATCATCAATATAGCATGGCACCAAGACATGTTGTCCATACTGCTGGAAATGACTATAGGTCTGTAATTGCTCCTTGAAACTGGTGGGTGGTCGCATCAATAAAACAAGGTATAGGGAATTATATTGATTGGATTACTGCTTTTCATATTGAATAAATCAGAGCCTAACTCTGATTGTGTCATGCAAAGACTGTGCCATTATATTTATTGTTAGCAAGGCCTCGAAACTGCCACCTGAGGAATGAGTATTCTGTTATTACATTTGATTATAAATATCAGGTTATGACTTAAGCTCTGTGAAAATCTGACCTAATTTATTCTATGACTCGGACCTGGAGTGATCTCAGCAGAATTGAAGAGAATTATACTTTTATTATTGCACCTGCACTACAAGCCTCTAATTTCACAAAGCAATAAGCAAGGACTACATGCTAGAACGCGGGGGATTGCAAATAAAACACATTCCTGAGCTACCGCTACACTAAAATGCTGTTGTAACTGGTAAATATGCATATCCATATCATTAGAACAAATTTTTAAATCAAATTTTGCTCCTATTTGAATTCACCAAAAAAATAAAATAAAATAAGTACAACAGACGTAAAGCACCATTAACTACTGACAGAGATCGGTTTCCGGAATTACACGGAAAATGTAAGCTCCGTGAAACTGTTCCTGCAGAAACAAATACACACACAAAAGCTGATTAACAGGGAAGGGAGAAAGGGTAGATGTTTGGCTTGCAATATTTCAGTCAACCGAGTTGGTGTCAACCGTAACTGTGAGTAATGATCAGTCATGGGATAACCTTACGCCACAGCCATCGAATGCTTTACAAAACAAACTGCAGCCATGAATTTCTGATGGAAGAGAGGCCAGCACTTTGAATTAAGCAGTGGTATGGGCTCTCTCGTACAGTACACGCAGCTGTTCATTTCACTCCATTTGCTGATGAGTCAGCTGAACTATAAAAATAAATATCACAGGCAGCAGACCAACGTATATGGAGTACAGTATGCATGAATGGAGCTTTTGCAGAATTAAAAATACCCCACGTCAACCTGTCATTTCAGATTCCTCACAAGAGTTATGTTAGGTGATTGAATTAAATGTCATTATTTTTTAGTGTACATGTGCCCGTGTGTTCGCATTTGATTTTATTTGCCTACAAGACTTGAAACCTACGCACTCAACACAATGAAATACTTCCAGCACTGTAAGAAATAACACGTAAAAAAACAAATATTACCTAAAAGTGTCTTCGGCACATAAACTGCAATGTAATCGTTGCCTTTAACCAATAGTTGAGAACAGCACGAGGTACAGAGATGATTTGATAGGGCTGCTTGGCGGGTTGTCCAGTTAAGGCATAGCTCCATGCATGGATGGGCCCCACTGTCTACGGCTGTGTCCAGACCATGCCAGGTCTAACTGTGGCTGGCAGCCCCCGCAGGGCTATGCACAATTAGCACAAGCGCCAGCCATGGAAGGGAGGGCCTCAGATGGCCGAACTGACAGCATTTGATAGAGGACCATTACATTACATTACATTACATTACAGGCATTTAGCAAACGCTCTTATCCAGAGCGACTTACACAACCTTTTACATAGCATCTACACTTTATCTATTTATACAGCTGGATATAAACGTGAAGCAATGCAGTTTAAGTACCTTGCTCAAGGGTAGAACGGCAGTGTCCTACCTGGGAATCGAACCTGTGACCTTTCGGTTACAAGACCAGCTTCTTATCCATTACGCTACACGGCCGCCCAACGCCTGTTGAGCTCCTCGCGTCCGCGGAGCGTGACTGCGGCGCGATAAGAAACGCCGTTTAGCTTTCAGACACTCAGAGAAGAGAGCAGATGCTCGCCTTTGCACTCCACAATCAGCAGCAGAGGCTGCAGCGATGAGCGCCAGGCATGAGTGTGATTGGACAATCAAAAATTGGGAGGGAAAAAAAAAGGGGGAAAAGGCATTACAAAAAAAAAAAAAAAGAACTGGATTACAGCATCCAGCTCTAAAGCTGGAGCCATTACGGATGTCTGAGAAGGCTTTGAATTATTGCAACAGATTGCCTACTATCAGTGCAGGGGGCACAATCTGTCGCTAATAAAAGTGTCAAAGGTGGCAGAAGAGATGACCTTACACGCTGCACTGACATAGCTTAGGTCGAAAGGTGTGTGTCACGTACTGGAACTCTGAAACCTCAGAGAATAAAACAGAGAAATCTGATTCATTGCTATTTGAATTGGTCTTGTAAACTGACCCAGCATCTGATACAATATAAACAGCGCTTGTTCACCATCACAATCCCCGCAAGACATTTTTATACTATATAAATGTGTCAAACAAATTATGGGTGTCAACACTGATCAGGCCATCTGGATCAGATAGAAACCGAGTTTGCACACAGAGTAGCACAGTAACAGCATCAGACACAAACAGTCTGCAGCACACTAAGAGCCTCAGACACTAACAACCTGCAACACACTAACAGTCTCAGACATAGTCTGCAGCACACTGACAGTCTCAGACACTAACAGTCTGCAGCACACTAACAGTCTCAGACACTAACAGTCTCAGACACAAACAGTCAGCAGCACACTAGCAGTCTCAGACACTAACAACCTGCAACACACTAACAGTCTCAGACATAGTCTGCAGCACACTGACAGTCTCAGACACAAACAGTCAGCAGCACACTAGCAGTCTCAGACACAGTCTACAGCACAGTAACAGTCTCAGACACAAACAGTCTCAGACACAGTCTACAGCACAGTAACAGTCTCAGACACTAACAGTCTCAGACACAGTCTACAGCACAGTAACATTCTCAGACACGAACAGTCTCAGACACAGTCTACAGCACAGTAAAAGTCTCAGACACTAACAGTCTCAAACACAGTCTACAGCACAGTAACAGTCTCAGACACTAACAGTCTCAGACACAGTCTACAGCACAGTAACAGTCTCAGACACAGTCTCAGACACAGTCTACAGCACAGTAACAGGTGTTCAAAGATCAGCCTGGCACCTGGCACTACCTTCCTTTTAATCAGCGGTTACTTAAGAATTTATTCAGAGGCGTAATGGGCTCACCCCACAAATAAGTCAAGGCAATTAAATTTTCCTTCCAGTCACAAAATAATTGCATTTTTTAATGCGTGCTCAGGAAGGGATAAACAAGGCAATTTTATTTATTTATTTTTTCTAACTGACTCAAGACATTTTCAGTCACGTTTGTTTCCTTCAGCCTAGCTACGCATTTTGAGCACACGGGACATAGAGAGCTCCTTGTCATGCATGGACACTTCCTAAAGAAAGTTATAAAATGATGTGGCTACTATAAGTTCCCTAGCAGTCCTGATAAATGTAGTCTAGTTTGCTGTAAGAAGGGTTGGCACCCCTGCACTTTGGACATAAGCATCCTGTGCTGTTTACGTGGTAACAATTACTGTAAGCTGAAAATGTTCCATTTGGCATGAAAATGGTCCTACTGCTGTTATACGTACTATTGGAAGAGAATAACCTGTTCTAAGACACACAACACAGCTGCTAACTGTTTAAACTCAGAAAAAAAGGGGTACACTGAGCATTTATTCAGCTGAAGCGATTACATTGTGCATTGCCAGTGTCAGCCGTAGCGTGAGAGGAAGGTGGTGTGTCACAATAAAACATATATCGTCCTCCATTGTGTCTGTAGAGGCTCGCAAAACTGTGCTGACTTTCATAAGCATGCAAACCAGCTTTATTTTTATTGGAACAACATTGTCGGCACCAGGGACTGATTGATGGCGTAACCCCGGAGACGGGAGGCAAGGCCGCTTGCAAAGCTGTGCCGATGAACGGCACCGCCCCGACTGTGGTTGCTATGACAACGGCCGTACCCAGGCTCCCCGCTGGGGGCTCGTCTCTTCTCCCACGAGAGAGAGAGAGAGAGAGAGAGAGAGCGAGAGAGAGAGAGAGAGAGACGACTCAGAAGAGTCTGAGTCAGGAAAAAAGAGGCTGAGATAGAGAGGCAGAAGACATTAGACAGCTTCCGTTTCATCTGCCCAATCTCGTGTCACATGCAGTACCCTCTCAGTGCGGCCTATCCCTTTAATCTTCGTGTTCTGGTCTCACGTTGATGGTCCTGACACAAGGTATGAAATATAAAAAATATTTAGTGCTGGGCGGCTCAACCTGGTTTCTGTAGATCTACTGTCCTGCAGGTTTTCATTTCAAATCCTAAATTAGCATACCCGATTCCACTAATCAGCAGCTCAATTAAATCGTCGGCTGTTGAGTGAGGCATGTTTTGTTAGGGTCGGAGTGGAAACATACAGGACAGTAGATCTCCACGAACAGGGTTAGGAAGCCCTGATTTAGTGCTACCGTAGGAAATAATGCAGGGCTCATCCTGACAGAGAGGCAGGGAACCCTAAGAAACGGTGTCAGTGAACAACTGGTGTCCAGGTCCTGGGCCTGCCAGCCCAGTGGATATCACCGGCACTGATGATCCAAACAGCGAGAAGCTTGAGCCCGGATGCTGATTAACGAACACAGATACAGCCGCAGAAATTTTCATTGAAAATCTAAGCGAACTTCCATTAGACATCAGCACCTCACACAGCGCCACTAAACTCTCTGGTTACATGTGTCTTCATCTAAACTGAAAATGATTAATCATTAAGATAAACATATGAATATTTCCACGATTTCACATATCAGTACCCTTTACATCAAAGGGTAAGCACCTTGAATTGTTATCAAAAAACGTTGAATTAATTATTTAAATACATTCCCACTACTACTGAATGTATTTAATCCACCACGTTAGTAATTACTCTCATACTGCAGCAGCTCAGAAAATTAGGAGGTTCAGGAGAATATGTGCCCCCATAAATTTAGGAGGGGCGTCCTCCTCACCTCCAGGTGTAATGCCCCCAGCAGGCCTGCAGTCAGCCAGCTATCCTCAGCAGAACTTAGAGGTCCCAGTCCTCCCCCCTGGAGGGTCACGGACAAGCAGTCCATCTTACAGCCGGGACTCTCAGTTATCCTCCATCGCTCAGACTGTGTGTCACAGCAGGTCTGAGTGCCTTAAAGCACTCCAACAGCTCATGTCTCAAAAAGCGTCCAGCCGTATAATGTCTTTTGATGGTTTAAAAAAAAAAAAAAAAAAACATTAGACCAAACATTTCAGATAAATCATCAGTTCGTTTTTTTCCACAGAAATGTTGCCATGGCAATCCCAGCAGAATGATTTAATAGCCTTGAAGACGATTACGTAACATGAGATGAAATTACATAAAATGATTAAACGATTGCCAAATTACACACACTGAAGAAGATTCGCAGTGCTGACACACTGGGATGTTCTCGCGTAGAAAATGAGTGACATCACAAAATGATTAAAGTGTTGCTTTTCTGCCTGACTGCAGGCAGAAAACCGATGCAAAGATGACAGACACAAGTGGCCAGACAGGAAAATCACCAAGTCGAGCAGCACTGCTCATGCATATATATATATATATATATATATATATATTTCTAAAGGAGCTATAAGCCATTACCATGGAGACGAGACATGCCTGTGATCTCACTGTCTCGCGCTTTTAATCCCAAAATAAATCAGGGAAACGGCTTCGATAATAAAAACCAATGGAGTAACCATTCCCATTCCCAACATGTTAATTACAACCACTGGAGACACAAATAAAAATCCATGGTCAATTCATAGTTCATGAGTTCATTGTCACGTACTGTAGATACACGGATATCATTTTGGCTGCTTTTCACTTTCTTCTCAGTAGCAGACATCCAGACGAGCACAACAGCAAATATAATATATAGTATAATATTATATAATATATAATATAAAGCCCTTTGCTTTGAATCTCAAAGTGAGTCATACTGTCCATGAAATTCCATGATACATTGTGTTTCGGGGGGGTTTGAAAGTACCCCCCTTACATTCGGACAAACGCAAGCAGACCATCCACTGATGTATAATGCCAGTCACTTCCAGGTTTGTGTTCGTACACAATCGGTCGATGCCGATGTTCTACGGGTCACATTTGTCCTGTACTTTTAAAACTGCATTTCACAGTTGGCCGCAGACCTCAATTATAACATTACAGAGAACTTACTAGAGCGACTTCAATGAGTCACCGCGGCGACGAGTACAAAGCAACGGACAGGAATTGATTGGCGGGGATTAAATATAAATTATACATGAACAAAACTCATTACCTATTTTATTGGTGCTAATGAAATGGGCAATTTTATTCAAGCCCTTTAGTGAAGTAGCAGTCTTTCTAAAATACTGCACCATAATAAAGTTTTATCATGTAATCATTTGGTCTTCATACCTCTGTATTCCATTTCAAGTTTATTGGTGACCCTCTGAAGAGCAAACAATTTTTGGGAGGAAGATTCAATTACCTATTTGATAAATGTGCACACTTCTCATTTTTGCCCCAATTAATGCAATAAAAGTCCTGGATTAAAACGAAATCCAGTCAAAGTTAAGGACGAATGTCGATTGAATGCGTGCCATAATCACTCCCTGCAGGTGCACTTAATGCCCGCCCTATTGATTATGTGGTTAGAATACATGCTGTAGATGTAGAGGATATTCTTTATTAATTTTATTGGCAGCTCCCGTCTAGTCCTCAGTAATTAGTGGTTAAGAAGCTCTCAACCCTATTCAGGAGAGGTGCCCAAACTCGACAGCATTCAGGTTTAATGTCCAACTGTGAAATTGCCGGTCCCCGTCAGCAACACCAGGAGATTTCCTGAGACAAGCAGGAAAGCCCTGGGTATCAGGGGAACAAAATGACCAATCAGAAGCCAAGTAACAGGAGTGACAAACTGTCCTCATCTCCGTGTTGATAAAGTAAAAAAAATAAATCAGATTGCTGCCGCCCACCCACGCCCAGCCTCTGGTTCACAGTGAGGGGAGGTGCACTGGTCCACGATTAGTCATATTTTCAGCCCAGTACTGTGCTGACTGCCACTGCTTCTCCCTGCAGTGCCGTTTCTCTCTCTCTCTCTCTCTCTCTCTCTCTAGTGCCCGGTCTCTAAAACTGACATTTGTATTTACAGCTCCTAGAGAACACCCTACGGCCACAACAAATCAGACCTGGAATTCGTCAATTTGTGTCGGCTGATTTGCTACCGCGGAGGACAAAAAAAATAATTTAAAATGCAAAACCTCCCGAACGCGCCGTAAAGAACGCTGCGCCAACGCGAAATCGGTGCTGCATTGTGCCCTCCTTATTCTCGTCAAGATCCCTGACCGCACGAGCAGAATGCAGGGCCGGCGCGTGCGTTCCCGTTGGCCGTCCTTTTACGTACCGGTCGGTCACTCTGGCGGTTAGCCCGTTTCTTCATCAGAGGGCTTGTGATTCCTCTGCGATTGTCAGGGGGGGAAAAACTACAAGATTATCACTGTATGGGAAACACAGGAAGAACATGGTGAACCGTGGATGCTTCCGGAAAAGTGCCGGCCGTGCTCGCAGCCGCAAACGCGAAACTGACAGATACAGGAAGACGGCAGATGTACAGGAGCCACGGAAACGTACACGAGAGCGGACATTTCATCACAATGCATCGCAGATGTTGCTTCTCTGTTTATTTCAGACGCGGATAAAATCCATTACTAGACTTCCTCTTCATATCTGAGTAAAATCTGATGCATGCATGTCAAAATCATAAAGATGTCGTGCAACATTCCTTTTTTGATTGGAAGACAAACAAATGTCACAGTTTCATAGTTTCAAACAACCTGGTAAGCAGCAGGGATTTTTATTTTAAGATCAGAAATTGCGGGACTAATTTTTTCACGCTCCTACAACTAGGCTGCGTGCGTGCGTGCGTGCGTGCGTGCAAGAAATACTGATGTCCTGTTTTCTTCTTGTCCCTCCTCCCTCAAGCAGACCTCAGGACAGGACCTGTGTGTCTTTCCTCCTCCGCAGCAGCTCAGCCAATGCGCTCAGAGAGGAAATTAATATTCAATATTTGGAGATAAGGCCATAAAAAAAGAGACGATGGGTAAAAAGCTCCTTATTTTGTCATGCTTAATTTCATCACAATTATCTTTTCTTTTATGTCACACTGAATAAATGAAATGGTACTGTAGAAGAGTGCTGTGGTCTAATTGCTGGCTAATTTCTAGCACCTGTTTCTTTCATTAACTTTGGGGAAATAATGATTATCAGATGGACCCGCAATCTGGTAAAATGCGGAGTGTGGGACGTGCATGCAAATCTCAATGCTACGGATCCACAGGGGTCACACTTCTTATGATTTATGACAAAGGCGATGAAGGCATCCATCAGCGGAGCACAAATCCAAATTAGTGGATGAGTCAAAAAAAAACCTTCTTAGTGCCATCTTAACCATATCTCCAGGGAATTTCCACAGGGAGGGAGGTCAAAGGTTAAACAGAGTTTAATGTGGCTTACGGTAGTTCATAATCACGGCTCCGATAAGAAACGGGACGGCATACTCCTCGTGGTCTGTGACAGCTGAATGCCAGCGTAGATAAAGGTTGTTAAGTCTGTCAGAACCATTGTGCCCACTTTATCAGCCTCGAGCCTGAATTTTCCGAAGGTCTCTGAATTTCTACCGCAATCCAACACATTGTGTCTAACAAATTAGCCTTGCATTGTGTTACAGTACAATGTGTAGACAAATAGAAACTGTCAGGCACAGCGCTAATCGCAACGGCAGCATTTTGGCTTTTCATGCATCGGTTGCGTTTCATATTATAAAATGAGAGCTCAAACGGTAACGGCAAGACCTGCGAACTGCTCCTCCACTGAACTACCTTACACATTCCAAACAGCTGGGAGAACGGGCTTTACAACATCAAAACTGTAATGGCTGGTATACCCTACAGTAAGTACAGTCCCCAGCCTCTGGACAGCGGTGACCTTTCAAGCAGCTTTCTCCCCCGTGTACGGTCCACCTCTCCGCTGCGCTGGCCCCAAACGCCAGTGTCAGCACCACCACAGCAGACAGGGGACGGGTCCCGCAATAAGACAATAAAAAGGACCTGTCACAGCGCATCGAAAAAAACTTCCCATCAGGAGAATGGCTCCCCACCACAACAATGCATCATTCTGGCCAGGGCAGAGAAGGCCCACTGTGTATCGCCCCGGACAACAGGACTCGATTGTGCTGTTCCGGAGATGACAGCACAGGGCCAGGGCCAGGGCCAACACTTAAGCCACAGTTTCACAGGCAGCGGTGGTGGTGTGTGTGTGTGTGTGTGTGTGTGTGTGTGTGTGTGTGTGTGTGTGTGTGGGGGGGGGGTGGTAACTAACCCTTTAATGTTACGACCCTTGTGCTGACTGTGAAGGGAACCTCGCCTGGAACGACAGCGGAAGGACATAGGCTCTTAACCCAACCCGGCACAGTATACTCTTTCCCGAGGCAGCCAGAGCTTTTACAGAAGCAGGCAAATCGAGCCACGCAAGCCTGTCCTGCTCCCGGCCTTTCCGCCAAATGGACAAACACGAGGCCAGCTACCTCACGCGCTCCTCTTTAATTCACAGCTGTTACCAGAGCCGGAGTGCTTTTCCCCCTGCCCTGCTTCACCAGGGCAGCGTTCGGACAACAATGCAATGCGAGGTCACATGACCACCGTTTTAAAGAGGGCCTTTCACGGTGCTGAGGCCTGGCTACCCTGAAGGAAAGAGACTTACGAGTCTCATGTGAGAGTCGAGGCTGCACGCACGATGGTGCACCATGACGTCATTTATTCGCGTATCAGCTGACCTTATTCAGGGAGACTCGAGTAGCTCGGGTTTAAAAACCATTCCCCCCATTCGTACAGCTGAATATTTACCAGAGCAATTTGGGTTAAGTGCTCAGCCAACGGGTGCAAGGGCACGAAATAACCCTCCGGTCACAGGCACAGTTCCCTGACAGCTAGCCTACACCACAACACGGCCCAACGCTTTGCGCCTGCAGGCTATAAATGAATAGCAAATCGCTGTTGAGATCTCGAGGCGATAGGCCCTTCAGCCACAGTGCATTTGCTTGCGGTGTGAACCAAAAAAAAAAAAAAAAAAAAAAAACTCCATTTCATTCTCCGAATTCAGTGCTTACTGACGTGGCCCTAAACAGCAACGGGCAGACCGCAGTGCAGCCCTCCCCGCGCAGAACCACAGGAACGCAGCGCGGTGCCAATGTGCCTTACGCGCAAAAAAAATAAAAATTTTTAAATCTCTACCCTCTCTCTTTACGGCACGGCGGCGACGTTAGCGGGAAGCGCCGGGGGGAGGGGAGGGGCCGGCGGCGTGACGAAGGTGACCTCCGCGCAGGCCCGCCACGCCTCCATGGCGCTTTCGGCGGCAGCGAGGGGCGCTGCAGCCAAGCGACCCGGCGCTCGGGACCCGTCGGCGGCCGCCGTGGAGCTCTGGGGCGGGCGGGCGAGCGCGCGCGGTTTCATCACCGCCTCTGTACCTGAGGCTATCATCACGGCTTTTACTGCCGCTTTTCTCCCGACCGGTTTTTTTTTTTTTTTTTTTTTTTACTCGGGGAAGTGGGAGAGAGAGAACGACCCGACGCCACGGCTGAGATCACCGTTATGTAAAACGGTGATTTAATGGCGATTCTCCGCCATCCGCCGCCCGCTGCTCACGTGGTGGGGGGGGGGGGGGATAAAAAAGGAAGGAAGGAAAACAGAGAGAAGAAGAATTATGCCGCTGCTCGGAGGAATGTAAACAGGCTCTGCGTGGGCAGCGAAACAAAGGTAACGGCATCATAAAGAAGCGCTGCTTCGATGTGCCGGGGGTGTATGGGGCTGTAGCACAAAACTGATGTACCAAACTGGGTGGCGGGAATGAACGGGGCACGGGGGGATATTTAGCGGGAGGGCCAAGAGGGGCCGAGAGGGAGTGAGGACACCGTTTCTTCCACGGCACTGAGACTGAGACTGAGACTGAGACTGAGACTGAGACTGAGACTGAGACTGAGACTGAGACTGAGACTGAGACTGAGACTGAGACTGAGACTGAGACTGAGACTGAGACTGAGACTGAGACTGAGACTGAGACTGAGACTGAGACTGAGACTGAGACTGAGACTGAGACTGAGACTGAGACTGAGACTGAGACTGAGACTGAGACTGAGACTGAGACTGAGGAGAATGCGGATAGGCTAAGCTCACCCCACAGAATAAGACTAGAGATGGGTCTAATGACATCACAGATGAGGAACACAAGTAACACAAATAAAGGTCAAAGGGCAAGCTATTCCAAGTCGGTCTGCCAGAACTACAAATCCCAGAGGCCTCGAAAAGCCCACAAAACTCCACGAGGCCCAGAAGGCACAAGGTCTGCCAAGTATCTGGAGAACATGGCAATAGCACAGCGAGTATCAGACGCGTAGCGGTGCAGGACAAACCCTTCGGGGAACCAGCGCACAAACCCACGCGCACGGAGCAATGTCAGCACTTCAGAAGCACAAGGCCAGGGAATACAGAGAGAAGGAAAAGCTCAGATCAAAACAAGACATTAGATTAAAACAAGATAGTCACCGGCAACGGATTCAGCCTTCGGCATTCCGGCAGAAACCACGGCTCTGTGAACGAACTCTCAGCGGACCGCGAATGTGGGGCACGGCGCGCGAGAAAAAAACACACAAAGCAGCGTCGCCTCTCAGCGTCCTGTCACCACATCAAAGAGAGGCGCGCTTCCGCACAGTAAAAAAATAAACAAAAAATAAAATAAGAACTCGCGCTGGTGCGTCTGCCGTTTCTGTCGTCTGTGATTAACACGTATTCACCCCGAGCGCTCTCATGCGCAAGGACATCCTGAATGTGCGATTCACACTTTCTTTTGTGGCAAATTTTTGGCCTGAAAAAAGGAGCACCAGAGATTCAGGTGCAGCTGCAACAGATTCACACAAAATGGGGGTCTTCTGCTGCATAGAAGGCAGAGGACTCACATCTCTGCCTTGGCTTATGTGACCGTTTTAATCACATTTCAGTCATTCATACTTTTCTGGTCACTTCCTCTGCTCCGTCATAGCCAAGACAGGCCAAGCGCACAAATTTTTTTACCACAAACGGCAAAACCGTATGCATTTAAAATTAAGAAATAATCCTTCATTTTCATGTGGGCAGAGGCCGTCCCTGAGAAACAAGTACACGAGGGAATGAATTTAGAAGTGTGAACATTTGAGGTAATGGAAATAAGGCCATTTCTCAATGATGGGGCCTTTTCATGATTCTGTGGCAAAAGGGGAATTGGTATGCAAGATTAAAAATGGAAAAATTTATTGGGAGGTTAGGTATCTGATTACACAGACACTTTAACAGGAAATTGCTAGGATGAGAATTATCATGCACACACAGACAGACACACACACACACACACACACACACACACTTCTGAGCTGCTGCCCAGCCCCAACACACCAGTCAGACCACCAGTGTCCTTCTCAAGACGTAGAGACAGAACAAAAATAACCCCCCACAGACATGACTGGCATTCAAAATAATCTTATCCATAACTCACTACATAGCACATCTGTTACCTGCCCAGTTGTACCTTCTTCTGTTACAATACAAATTGTTGTTCGTTCGGTTAACATTGCTCTTATTGATTATAAATGAGCCTCCGTCTGTGCTTGGTGATATCGCACTGCTGTACTGCTGAGAGTAACATTGATGTTCTCCTCTCCTGCACGTCGCCCCAGATAAGAGCATCTGCTAAGTGACTGTAATGTAATGTAATGAGCCAGGTGCACAATCTAGTCTAATGGGTAGGGCTTCTATTTTTTTCCCCCCTTGTCAAGGAGACTAGGGGGAACCTTGAAGGTAGGTGGGGAGAAGGGCGTCCCAAGATGCTCCTCGAGGCTGAAGGTGAAACAGGACGGCGCCGGCGCGGGAGTGGGTGACGCTGCGATTAGCGTTGACCTACGGTGAGCGACGGGCCAATGGCTACGCAGCACGGCCAGCAGGAATTACGGCGCTGATCTACAGATCTGAGGGATGGGAAGGCCACCGCGCACAGCACGCCAGTGACTAATTTAGCCTTCCCGGTGCTGCCAGGAGGATGCAGATCCAACACGTTCTTTTGATCTTGACCAATATCTGTCCTGGTCCAATCAGCGCGCGCCGTCCCGCGCGTCTCATTGGAGGGCATGGCACAGAGCTTCAGTCGGATTCCGTGCCCTCGTACGTGCTGAAGACGAGGCTCTGCTCTCTGTGTTCTGGGCCTGGGAGCAGCTACGTGCAGGGCAGACACGCCTTCATTCCCCCCTTCCTCCCCCCCCCCACCCCCGTCTCGTCTCCCCGTGCCCCTCTACAGAGACAAGCTCACACAAATAAGCAGTCAGACCTCAGCGGCTTCACGGGGCTGACAGCTGAGCCTTTCACGCATGATGGACATGTGCACGCACCCGCCATGCACTTCACGACAGCCAATGGGAGGCCCCTTCCTCCCCCTTCACCCCGCCCCCGTCACACAGTGATTAATCAGAGTGCCTTCCTACTCTCTGAAGCCCTGGGGCCAGCTCAGATAAAGGGGAAAAAGGCAGATATCTCAAAACATCATTACACGCTGATGATGTCACAATGCAAAAGCCATGTGATTCTGATCACGTGACAGGTGGAGAGCCCCATCTCCGGTTCATGATTGGCTGAAGCTGGGCAGCCAGCGGGGTGACGCACCCCGCAGGCCTCCTGTGAGTGGAACATGAGCATGCCTGTCTCTCTGAGCTCACCTATTACCTGCCTCACTACCGAGCAAAGTCATGACCCTCAGACACACTCAGAAATGCTGAAATGCTGAAATGAATGATAGTGAAACTGCAGGATGCAATGCAGAAGCAATCTACAGTGCAGCCACTGTCACACACCAATGAAAACCCTACCCTTTGTGTTGTGACTTTAAAAAAGTGTAATTATCATAAAAGAGGGCTATCCAAAAAGATGGGTTTATTCATCCATAAATTTGGCAACATGTTAAATGTCTGATTTAAAGACTCCACCCCGAATTTGAATTCAACCGTAATGATTTCCCATGGCTGCGCAGCAGAAGAGCTGAGAGCTGCAGCAGGCTGGCGTGGGCCTGGAGTGGCTGAGTGTCAGGGGCTGAGCTTGTTCTGGTCTCACCTGGGCTGGGCAGCAGGGAGAATAATGAAGCTGTATATGGCGCTCGAGGCCGTGCTGTATCGTGAGCACAGTCACGACTACACAGGCGCTGTCAGGCACGACGCGAGTCACAGCAAATGCAAAGCAGAGCAGTTACATATGAAAGCATATAAAAACAATGAATTGATGATACCAATAATATTATAAAATAAATAATATTGTAGATAACGGTTTGTTATGCAGACGGATACTGTTTGCACACAGGCTGTCTGAATAACCGTTACAGTAACGGAATCGCAGTCTCGGCCAATCGGCATCCGGGACTGAAACGGCTCGTTTTATAATCACGCATCGATCGTGCCAGTTCAAAGCCTCCCGTGGTCATCTCCAAAGCTTAACTCTGGGACAAAGCCCTGATACTATGCGCGGCAATGGCTACAAAGGCAGCCGTCATCTGAGTTATGAATTTAAAATGGGCTCAACATTAAATCAGAGGGGCGGCTAATTTTCTTCCCCCCCGCATAATACGCAAAATTGCCTCGGTAAAAACCGCTTCAGGCGTTCCCGCTTTTGGGATCTGAGTCAACATCTCGAGACGCTTCGTCCCCTCCCCCTAGTAAAGTATGACAAAGCGACTGTTTTGCTGGGGGAGTTATTTTGTCCATAAATCACCACCACCCTCCCTCACCCTCACACGGAACGTAAGGCAAAGGGAATATTGATCTTGCTGAAACAATTAAGGTAATGAAAGGAGCGAATCCAGTCGACACAAAAAGATTTTCGCGGGGGGGGTTGAGGAAATCGGCTTCATTCCAACTGAATCAAATTTGAACGGTGCGTATGTTATTCGCTGAGATTACCCGGCACGGCGGCGTGCGGCTTCAACCGTCGTTAAAATCACATTATTTATGCCGCAAAGGCCAGAGTCCATTAAACGGGGCGATGGGTCTTTCCTAATGTAAAAAAGGGGGGGCCGTCGCCCATCCTAACACGGGCTAGCACAGTGGTGCTCGTCCTAGGACCCACACCTGCCCCTCATGGACAAGGGGGCTTCATCTGCAGGGATGATGGATTCATTATTGAACTGTAGGGGAAGCGGGGATGGGGTGCACAATAAGAGGAATGAACTGGGATAAATGATCACACCATTCAGACCAAAGAGTTGATGAAGACAACAGCTGTCCCCATCCAGAGTCTCCATGAGAACTGGGCGTGACGCTGTCTAATCTGAAAGGTACAGACAGATGATGCCACGTAAGGAACAAGAGGACACCTCTCTAACAGACGCCACAGAAGCGAATGTGTAAAAGAACTCTGCACGTCCACCCGACTCTCACTGAGTGAACACACAGCACCCTATGCACTCGGTGTTACTGTTCCAGCCTCAGCCTGACTTCGGAGGGTAACAGATCACTGGCGGCTGATTGGCTATTAGCCCTGAGTCTGTTTTCGGAAGAAGCCATTGGCTGATGACCGAGGAGAACGGCCCACAGAAACGTCAATAAGGTGAAACGGGACCTCCCCCGGCTCACGAAAACAAATAAAGTCCCGTCAAGTCAGTTCGAAGTACGATTTCACGCTTCAGCGAGTCGTGGAAGCCTTCTTTAAAAAAACTCCTGAGAGGCAAGAACATGGGGGATATTTCCAGCCAAAGCAATCATAGCCAGTACTGCTGCACAGAATTACTGAGGCTCCCTCTCCTGTCACTCACACGTGGAGCGAGAACAAGGGGCGGAGCTCCGCCACTGTGACCGCGGCTGTCACAGGATGGTGAATCTGCACGGCACATTACCGGGAAGAGATCTGCATTTCATGAACGCTCAAACTCTCGCTGCAGACATTTATATCACCGAAGAAGAAAAAAAAAAATAGGTAGCCACAGAATTACATTTCGCTCAGCTCCGCTCTGCAGTGCACGTGTGGCCAATCAGGACCACAGAAGCAGAAACCAGGTGATATTTCCACACACGGGGTATTCGCATGACAGAGTCAATTTCTCATATCTGTTTGGTGTGGCAGATAGAGCAGCGGACTATGAACATGTAATGTAATGTAATGTAATTAACTGAGAGCTCATGGGTAAGAGAGCTCACACAAAGTAATTCTGCTGGAACTAGGTAGGGGCAAAGTAAATCTAATTGGCCCCGTAAAAAAAGAAAATGGCGAAAAAAGAAGAAAACCAAACCTTTTCTCTCATAGCAGCCTATTCTACTGTTGCCATGGAACCGCAGCAGACTAACTCTCACTTCCACCCTCTCTGTCTCTTCAATTTGCAGATGCTTTATTGACATTGACATTAGAGAGTGTTGCCAAAGACCACAAAAATGACATACAACAAATAATTAGTCAGCTACACTCCAGGAAAGCAAAAACAATAGATCTTTGCACAGTGAATCTGAACTAACTCTAATAGCAATTATAAAATGCACCGACCAGTGTGGTTACTGTGTTTCAGTCTGCTGAGGCGTGCCATGGCGCTGCTCAAACTGTAGCATCTAAAGGCATTTTACCACTGTCAGAAAGAGATACAATTTTGAGGCCTCTTTTCTTAAAATAAGGCCTGATTTTCTCCCCGCAGTCCAGGAGGAAGTGCCTCTCTGTCTCAACCCCAGCAGTCTCACAGTCTGCACATGAAGTCCTTAATGGTGCCAGGGTTTCCTACAGCCTTGCGTGTCAATGACCAGGTTCTCATCATTCAGTCTTCGTGAAGGATCTTACTCTGCTCTCTCGCTCTCTTGCTCTTTCTCTCACTCTCTACCTCTCCCTCTCTCCAGCTGTATTTCACACCACCTTCCACTCTCTTTCACGCTTGCACTCCTTCCTTCACCCTCTCCCTTTCTTTTCCTTTAAAATGGGTGCCAGGGTTTCCTACAGCCTTGTGTGTCAATGGCCAGGTTCTCATCGTTTAGTCCTTGTGAAGGATCTAACTCTGCTCTCTCTCTCTCTCTCTCACGCTCTCCCTCTCTCTCTAGCTGTCTTTCACACCACCTTCCACTCTCTTTCACACTTCCTCTCCTTCCTTCACCCTCTCCCTTTCTTTTCCTTTTAAAAAGGGCCGAGAGCGAAGCCAGAGGTACCTCTCTGCTGTGCGGAGCTGCATGACAGTGGTGCGGTTGAGGACGCCGAATCCTGGCTTTGACGGAGGAGGAGGCCCGAGGATTTGGCGCCCTGGCGATCTACAGGCAGCCGCTAAAGGTACGTGTTGACAAGGCCCTGGCTTGCCTTGGAGCTCCCCAGTATTAATTACAGAGGCACCTAAGGAGCAATCCACTGCTGCCGGCTGTCTGACTGCGGGCACAGGGGGCAAGGGCACGGAGATGGAAAGCTTTCAAATCTTTTTCAGTTACAAACGGGGGTTGTCTTCAAAGCCATTGCAGCACTCAGGCACGAAAAAGGACATTCGATATATGATTTCTCCCTTTTAGCGCTGGATCCCCACAAAAGAACTCTTCTTGCTTGAAAAAAAATAATAATAATAATTGTATGGTCTCTGTAGCGTTTTCTTTCACGAATGACCTTGACAAGCATATGGCTTCATTTATGCGACTATGGAGTGAGCGCACAGCAGACATGGAGTTCTATGGTTCGCCTTACAATTACGACTGGCCATTCCCCCATCGTCAAGCACAGACGCGTACATCACATACATAAAGCACTGTCCAGTGTTCCTTATGTAGCAAGCAGACTGAGCATCTGGTTCTTGATCAAAAAAAAAACATGCAAGAGATGAATACAGTTTTCTTTTTTTTACAGGTCCCTCTCCTCCCTCTTCGTTTTCCCACAGGTAATCCAACCATAAAAATACATGTTTTACAATGGGATTTTACACAAATCTTTTCAGAAAAGTCCCTTGGTGAGCAACACAGCATAGCCGTTAACTGGGGTTAAACAAGCTGCCGTTGTGTCCGCATTTCATTATAAAACGTAAAACAAAACGCACCCTGCTCTCTAAAATTCAGGAATCCATTAATATGCAGTATGACCTTTTTGGGATAATTCATTTTTGAATTATTTATCGGCACTTCACAGACCGCAATACTGCCAGCAATTCTTGGGTTTTGAATCTTTAACTTTATTTCTCCAATGTTATTAATTACAACCAGAAAAAAAATTAAGAAAGGATAACCTCTAATTCTTTCCTGAAATGTTGGGGGGGTGGGGGGGGGGGTTTGCGTTTTTCCTATTGGAACAGGGAGGCGGATGGTGCCCATTAACATGCTAGGTCAGTCAGTGCCATGGTGTAAAAATATGACACGGTGCGGTTCGGTGCAGAGCCCATATGGCGTGTGGAGGATAAGAGAAAAAAAAAAACCAAGGTGCGAGCAAAACAGGTTTTATTATAGAGAGCAATTTGCTGCGCATGTTAAATACCTCGGATGTCTCTGCCTCGCCTCGGCCTGAGTACTGAACAATGGCACGATGGTACAGAGAGCTCCCGTCTCTCAGCTGCGTGCGGTAGGCATGGAGCGGCCTCCACGTCCGCACGTCTATTTTAAGACGGGCACACGCGCGCCCACTCCCGCCGTAGGCCGTCGGCGCTCCTGATCCAGATCGGGCCCGTTCGTCCCACAGGACTCCCCCACAGCGTGTGGGGGGCGGGGGGGGGTTTATAAAGGCAACCCAGCTGCTCATTCCACCCGGGCGATTCGCGATTGGGTTCGAGATGAGCTCCAAGCCGAGAGACAGAACTCCCAGGCACACCTCTCTCTCTCTCTCTCTCTCTCTCTCTCATTCTCATTCTCTCATTCTCTCATTCTCTCTCTCTCTCTCTCTCTCTCTCATTCTCATTCTCTCATTCTCTCATTCTCTCATTCTCTCTCTCTCTCTCTCTCTCTCTCATTCTCATTCTCTCATTCTCTCATTCTCTCATTCTCTCTCTCTCTCTCTCTCTCTCTCTGAGAGGGACGGCGGCAGTGCCATTAAGACATCACCGCTGATTTGTGCAGAGAAATATCCTTCGTGATGATCATGAAGGGGGAATTTTTTGCTGATGATAAATACATTTCACGAAGCTTCCCTGACAGAGCACTAAATTACAAACGCTAGAAAGTTGAGTGCAGTATCTATATCACTGGAGGCTGTGGTACAGACAAGTCCTGCCGACACTGGAACATCCTGACTACCACACTGAAATTAGTGGCATGAATAAAATACAAGGAAACTGACCGTCCTTGGATTTTTTTTTTTAAACATGGATGTTGATATCACGAATACTACCACAACCTTCTAAGACCCGCAAAATCATTTTTGTCCCCTGTAGGGGACATGAGTCGGTGGTCTTCAATTCAAGAATCACATATTGTACTATGCTGAAACTACACTACACTGATTTATCATTCAACAAATGATAAATAAATCTGGACTCAGGAGGTTAACCTTTAACATGACATCATTCACAGAGTGCTCACACAATGTTCTGAAAGAAAAACACGTTGCCCTGTTCTTAAACCCTTTTACACCGTAACCCATAAATCCAAAGTGAGGGTCAAATACTCTAAATGCTAAAGACAAAGGAACCTTTATACATACGTAACAATCTCACAACTGTTAACTTTCACCTCTGCGTGCCGTCTATACCATGGTAGATTGTGCTGTTGAATGCTGACGGTTCACCTAACACATGCACTGTGTGTGACTGCATATTACAGCTCAGCTTGGCTACAACTGAGATACAGTACTGGGCCAGGCAAGTGTTCCCCCTTGATTGACCTTTGCGTCACTCTTGACGGCACTACAGTATCACCCTCCTCATCTGCTAGGAATCTTGGAAGTGGTACTGGACCATATCACCTCAGTCTTTTCCCCAGTGGGTCTGGTCCGGCTCATTCATTATGTAGCCGGGTTCCGGGGTGCAGACCCCCACCATTTTTTATTTTGGCAAACATTCTAAACTTCCACTAGCTGATGTCATCTTGTCTGTCACCGGTTCTGCAAAATTCTAAACGAATCACAATCGCTTTTTTTATTTATTTATTTTTTTTAAACCTCCGCAAGTAAACCCGTCTCACACTGAGGGAGGGGATTCACGCTGCATTTCTACCCACTCAGTTTGGCCATGTGTCGAGAGTCCTTTTCATATGAATTTAGAGGAAAGCAACACCGAGAGCCAGCATCTTAAAATGGCACCTAACTCCCAATCCCAGCAGGTGTACCTTATTTCTCCCAAAGCACTGCACTGAAGCACTAAAACACTCAAAGCTCGTCACATCACTGTGGAAAAGGCCAAGGGCTACGTCTTTAAAGGACTAATCAATTATCTAAAAAAAAAAAAAAGGCAGTCTACTTAAATAGACATCAGGGAAAAGACACAGTGACAGCCATTGCTACTTAGTCACAGCTACACAGAATGCACCACCAGTGTTCTCCTTGTTCTTAAAAGTTTAAGGCCAGTTAAACAATCAATGTGAGCTAAACAATCAAGACTGATCTCACTAAAGTCAAGCATTAAGCCAGAATGTACTCCCATCCTCAGCTCCACAATGAAATGGCTCTAAACAGAGGGGGGTTTGACTTCAAAATGCACTGCCAGTAGCTCTTCGTCTGAGGTCTATGTGAGGCGTAGCGCACAGACCCTGGATTTACTTCCATTGTTCCGCTGCTCTTACACTTCACTGTCACTTTGGAGGAACACCATGAGCTTCAGATTTGAGGTACCCAACAGCACCTCTAGAGCTGCACAGACTAAAATCAGACTTCCTGACCTCAAAAATTGAGCTGTATATAACAAATACAACAAAAGGCCTGATCTTTTTAAAAAAATTGGGTATTTCGGTTGGATTTCACGCACAAAAGATTCAGATGCGAATCAAGAGTCCGACGTTTTGGCTCGTCTTTGCAGTGAGTAACCGCACAAGCTCAGTCACGTCACAGCATTACACCACGGCTCTTCTCTCTAGGGGTTTCGTCATACTTGTTCCTGGTTATGGTTACACTTTGTTGTACGTCGCTCTGGATAAAATGCCTGTAATGTAATGTAATGGCTCTTACGTTTTTGAACTGTCGAGAATACGGAAGTGGGCGGAGCCAGGAGAAACTGGAGATCGGTACAACTCTAGGTATTAGGCTATTTGTCAGTCTTCGTAAGACGTTCAAAAATTACGGCAAATTTATTGATGAGGTAACATTTGTCTATTTTTCCAATGCATGCTATTTTAGCCAGCACTTCATTAACAAAACAATATCCTCGAATATAAATGCAAGACATTTATACAGCTTATTATTTACAGAAACCATTATAGAAAAGTTCAAAGGTACACTGAAAGAAGACTCTCTCAATATTCAAGTAAAAGTAAAAATACATTCCACATCATTAACTCAGAAGTGATACAGTACCTCATCTCTTTTCTGTAATAAAGGGCTTCATCACTGTCTGGGTATCATAAAAGTTTTTTTTATATTTTTTATAAGAGCATTAAATAACAAGGCAGTTTGTCTTAAGTGCAAAGCAGTTACTACAGCGGGCAGGTCCTGGGAGCTGTAAAGCATACTGTCTCCATGCTGTAAGCCATTTGATGAGAGACATAATTGATTAAATTAACTAACCATAAAAAAATCTGATCTCATTTTGATGCACATTGTCAAAGTAAACATTCCTTAGAACAAGAATAAAAGAGCTCTTGAAAGTAGAATCTACACGTTAAGAATGATTTTTTTTTATTTTATTTACATTGTTGGAAAGGACTACAAAACATTCCCAATCTACATTCAAACAGACACAAAACAATACTTTATTGATACAATAAACGCTGTAATGTTTCAACAAAAAATGCTACAGCTAGCGTTAATTCCAGGAAACCCAATGACACACTGCATCACTAGTCTACAGAAAGCCTCATCCATATCAGGCGTTTAGCTCGATAGATTTCAGGTAAATACCACTGAAGACATGGACTGCTACGGCTACTGGACTGATACTATTACCAAAGACAAAAACCGGCGTTATGGTCGATATTACTGGCCCGTCTGAAATATGCGCTTCAACACAGGATTTCCTGCACTGCCTGCTACAGAGCGTGAAAACATCAGACCGAAAGTGCTTCATCAAACACCTGTCGTCAGTGAGATTCCATCGGCCGTTCACAAACCAATGGCCCTGGCCAGTGCCTTTAACCACGGGACCATCACGAAAAAAGGGGCCACCACCTGCCCCCCGCCCCCCGCCCCCCGCACACACACACACACACTCACGCAAGTGACTCCCAGTGACATTGAAGGCAGATGAGTGTAGAGGAGGAGAGAAGGGAAAAGATACATTATGAGAGATTCACAATGAAGTGTCCCTTTTTTTTACAGGGGGAGGGATAATGAACAATTGTCCTTTGTTGCGCTGACTGCTTTCCTGCAAAAATAACCTCGATAATCAGTGAAAGGAAAGCCTTGTGTCTCCAACATCTGCCAATGACACAACGCGCCCCCCTAGCTGGAAAATAAACATTTTTCCCCCAGCGCGTGCCACACCAACCACATTACTGAGAGTAACCGTGGAGAAACAAGTCTCGTTATTACACGGGCCTCATTAATTATATCCGTTGCCGGTGAATTATGCATGCAGCGTCTATGTTGGCCACCTCCTCTGAGATGCGGAACAATACGGATTGTAATAACAGATATGTCGCTGTACGCTGTTCGCCGGCAGCACTCAAAAGGAGAGTCTTTTCTGTTTATTTTCATCGCTAAAAATACACTGGCGAAAGCCAACGATACCCCGGCTCATGCAGAAAAAAATTAGCCGCTCGTTCGCAAGGCTTGAAAACCTCGCTTGCAACGCCAGGCGACACGCGCACACATCCCAGCTACCTGGCTGGACGCATTCGCAAACCGGGGCAGCGTCCGCGGTTAAAGATAAAAGATAAATGTCACACGTACCCTCGCTCTTTTTAGGATGCATATCGTCCTCCCCTGAAGGAGCCAGTGAGCGTTCTAGCTATACGTTAACCGCTCTTTCTATTGCGCCTGGAGCTTTAGGAGGACAGAGAGACGACAGCTTTCCTCTCTCCTCTCCAGCGCCACTGACTAACGCAGCCAGGTAGGCAGGGCAGCTACTTTGCAGATTCTCCTGGCAGACACATATACAGATTGCAGCACGCGCTAACACGTTCAGAGCTTTTTTGGATAACGAGAGCGTGACAGGCAGGCAGCGCTGGGAGAGAGAGAGAGGGGGGATGCAGCAGGAAAGGAAACCAAAAGGAGAAGAGGGGGGTGGGGATTGGGGGGGGGGGGGGGGGGGGGGGGGGGGGCGTAAGGACAGAAAGACCAACGTCAGGAGGACCAGTTTAAAAGCCATGCACATTCCCGACCGTTTTCTGTGACAACACACACACACACAGACATGCAGTACACACAACAGTGGCACGGTGAACTCTCCACAGAGCCACATGTGACATGTCACCCAAATCCTGCAGATGACACAGCCGTAAAAATCTATTAGCATGTAGCGAGACGTATTCCTCACCGGTGTCCTTCCCCCTCGTTTTTCTTTCTTTCCTTCTTTTTCTTTCCTTTTTTTTCTTTTCCTCCCCTTCCTGCCTCCTTCAGCACATTATCCTGGCTGGCTTTGCGTGGCGCCGGCTAGGAGGCGTACATCTCTCTCCCCCCCCCCTCCCCTTCCTGTCCGCGGTTTCTCTTCTCCTCCCGTTTATTTAATTATTTTTTTTATCTCCTGCCAGCCTCTCCCCACAGCACCGGGCTGCCACGGCACGGCGGCTTCCTCTCTTCTCCTCCTCTGCTTCGGGCTTTTAATTCGCTCTCCTCGCGCCCCTTTCCCCTGCTCTCCTGCCCGCTTCCTGAATACTGATGGGGTGTCCGGGACAAAAGGAGGCAGTGACTTCAACATTAAGAGCAGATATTTTATGGTAGAGTGGTCCCCCTCCCCTCCTCCTCCTCTTCTCTCTCTCTCTCGCTCTCTCTCTCTGTCTCTCTCTTATTCTCTCTCTTTCTCTCGTTCTATGTCATCCCTGCCTCATGTAGCCAGGCACGGGTGTTGCGGTGTCCCTCGAGAGCCAGGGGATAAGGGCTGAGGCGCAGTCCAAAACGTGGAGCGGATGAAGAAGCGGACTGCAACCTCTCGCTGGCGCTCTCTCTCTCTCTCCCTCCCTCCCTCTCTCTCCCCCTCCCTCTCCCTCACTCCACTCAGCCTCCCTCCACACTCCCAGGCTTTAACCACACAGGCAGATAGCAGGAGGGGGGGGGGGGGGCTATGGGATGCACACTGGAGGGGGGAGGGGGCGGGAACAGAGGGGTAGGAACCCTTCAGCGCTCAGTGCTCAGGATGCTCTCCCCAAGCTTCCATCAGAAGCGTATCTGCGAGCTTCCACCAACTCAAAGAAACAGCTGGTGCAAAAAATAAAAATAAATATATAAATAAATATATAAATAAATCCCTGCAGAAATAATGGAGCATTATCACGGCAAAGAGGGGGTGCTTTTAAATACGTGAAGTAACAAACCGATCCCTGAGAACAACCACCCCCCCAGTGTGGGAATTAAAGTTGCGTGTTGGCAGGTTCGTTAGAAGACGAGGTTTTGATGACTGTGCGCACTCGCATACAATTTCTGTCACTGTTCTTTTTGCGTGGATGAGCTTTGGAAAAGTGCATCTCTAGATAAAAATCATCTGTAAGTGCAGCGAAGCGCATCTCTGCAGCTAATAAACAAGAATCTACTCTCACTTACAGCCCCCCATTCAAGTCTGAAATATATTTACAATAATGTTTTTTAAATTCTGTTATTTTCTACAAATGATTTTTCCCCTGCTGGTTCAATATCTACCTTCTAAGAGCAGCGGTTCTCAAATTCATTACGGCAGTCTGCCATTGTGCTCTGGATTTTGTTCCAGTCAATCTCGGTCAGTGGCAGTGTAGCATAATGATTAGGGGGTTGCAGGTTTGATTCCCAGCTGGGGCACTGCTGTTGTACCCTTGAGCAAGGTACTTAACCTGAACTGCTTCAGTAAATTTCCAGCTGCATAAGTTGTACAAAAAAAATAAATAAATAAAATAAAATCTGTATAAGTTGCTTTGGATAAGAGCATCTGCTAAATGCCTAAAACATACTGTAATGTTACTGAAAACATTCTCTTAAGTGGTTCCATAATTTCATTCCTAACTAGATTTTAACATAATTATTCTTACACACATATTTTACTCATTGCCTTTCAACTCTTCATTTTTCCACAAATGGTTCAGTTTCAGTAGCCAGATGTCCACACTTTCAGCAAATCGGACCCTGCTGATTTCATCTGTCAGTCCATCAGTGCGCTGATTCAAATATAAGCCTCCTTCTAGAGAAATAATTAGACGAGTAGAGCAGTACAGAAGATGTAAGCATTAGGTGTGAGCGGTTTTAAATATTTAGACATTCTTTAAGAATACTTTTCTAATGTGCGTGCAATAACGACACAGAAGCCGACTGTCAACGCTTTTCAGAAAGAACCAAGAGCGAAAAACAGCACACAGCACCATTTTCAAACGGCACCTAGTCATCCCCCTTCTATAAATAAGGCTTGCGGTAAAAAAAAAAAAAAGAAAAAAAAAAACCTCAAGTGAGAAATGTCTCCTTATTCCGCACAGGGAAAATGATATCTCACTCCTCCCTCCCCATACAGTACAAATGTAAGATATCAGCAGCAGTGTAGCACAGTGGGTAAGGAACTGCGCTTGTAACCGAAAGGTCATAGGTTCGATTCCTGGGTAGGACACTGCCGTTGTACCCTTGAGCAAGGTACCTGATTTGCTTCAGTATACATCCAGCTGCATAAATGGATACAATGTAAAAAAAGAAAACTGATATGTAAAAGTTGTGTAAGTCGCTCTGGATAAGAGCGTCTGCTAAAACGCCTGTAATGTAATGTAATGTAAATGATAAGAGGGGTGGGGAGATGAAAAGTGCAGGACTGCACGCGCTTCTGCGAACCCCTCCAGGACTCCTCAGGGTTTCCAGTCGTCTCGGGGAGTTTGAATCTGGCGCTCTGTCACAGAGCCGACCGGGCCTGACAACCGCTGCTCCAGGAAACCCACCGCCCCCCCATTATCACCTCCATTAGCAATAATGCAATCATCAGGAAGCCCTTCCTCTCAAATACGAATCCAAACTGTCATTTCCACGGTTACCTCCTCACTCAAATATGAACCTGGGCGCTGTGCAACTGCCAATGTGTCAGTGGACATCATGCTTAAGCATTCTACTCTCACAATGAGCTACTGCACATCGACCGCAATGCTCATTCTATAGACAGAGGCCAGAGAAGAAGGCTCACTTGATTAAAATGTGCAATAATTCTTGTCAAAATTGCATCAATATGAAATATTAAAGGAAAGAGGTGAGCAGACTATAACATGTACTGTCATAACCAAAATGGAAAAAAAAAAAAAAAAAAAAAAAAAACTGTGATTCTACCAGTAGTACAGATGTAAATCCCAGAGGTCTACATAATGAGCAGCTCTGGTATTTCCTAACAAACTCCCCAGTGGGGCTAATGCCAGGAAATATGTTGTGACACACCCAAACAAAGGCTTTACAACGGATTTAATTTAAAGACGCTTCTGACTAAACTTCCTCTTCTGTGATCATGCTTACTTGCGGGCGGCCTGGACAACAACAGAGAGTACTACATCTCTGATCCTCCGGAACCAGATCAGTAACTCACAGCACTGATCCACACGTAATAAAATCATTTTCCCATCCACACATTTTTCATACAGTGCCTCGGTCCAAACAGAATTCACTTTCCAATAAGAGGAATATATAAACATACCACACGTTATAGACACTGTGCGACTGTCTCATATCCTCTCACCACGTACAGCGATTTTCTCTCTCAAATAATCAATTTTCTGAGGCTGAAATGGGAGTGAAACCAAACCTTAAAACAGGCTGCCAAAGTGCCACTGAATTAGACAACTAAATGTGTTGCATCCTGGGAAACACTGACAGCAGTACATTCTGTTCAATCTAAGCACCACGTGTACTCTCACTCTTAATACCAGATTTAAATAACTGCCACATTTCCTCGTTCATTAAGTACATTTCACTGCGTTCTGACTGCAGTTTAAACACTTCTTTCAAAAACCTTTCTGCAAATACACAGCACTGAGATTGAATTGGACCACCAATTTTACATCAACAGATAGCAGATAAAAAGGGAATTTCTCATCTTAGTTCATTACTTACCCGAGGAAAACAGAAACTACACTCTACCACTGTACAATGAGCTGACTTAAAGCAGGATTTGCTTAGATTTGTGGGGAGTAAAATACATGCATGTCCATATGGATTAAACCTGGTGCACCAGCACTTTGAATATATGAAAATGTATTAAGGTAGCACCACTGAATGAAGACTTGCTGAACTGTATATTTGCTATTAGAAGTATCAAAGAGAGACAGCAAAAACTGAATAGAAAAACTATGCAGATACATACACATGAGTGAGCTCGCGTGAATTATCAAGGCCGGAAATAACTGCGGAAAAGTTAATCGCGTGCTCGTTTTAACGGCCTTGCGAAAGCACGTCTTAAATTTTCATCGGGCATGAGAACATTGACACGGCTCCTGTAATTGCCGCTATAAGGAGATACCTTTTTTACATCAGCGATCGCAAATTCAAATTAGGGCAGTACTTCTTACACCAGCATCCCTCTTAAAAGCCCCCCTGCGGGACGTTATTATAACCTACGTGCTCTCGCTCTTCGTGTGCGAGGCTGTAGGTACTGGATGAGATTTCATAACCTGGACTCGCACCAGCTGGCCGGCTGAACTTCACAGTGGCGTCTCTCCGAGCTACCCGCACCGTTTCTGGCTCATTAAAGTGAACAGAGGAACTGCCATCGCGCAGCCCAAACGCTCCAGTGCGCTGTCCATTGTTCTGAAATGAATACAAGTTTTCACTTACATGCACGAGACAAGTCTGCAACGGTGTTAGCAATATGTAAACGCTACACTGATTCACATGAATGCTTCCAGTAAATACCTAGCCATAGCAAAGTCAGCCGTTTTTCTTTTCCACGTTCTGACGGTATAAGACATTTCCCTCCTTTGTGTGAAACAAATTACACGATTATGAATTTTATGGCTATGGTTCAGCTGTGATTTATCAAGTTCTGTATTGTTTTGTTTTTAGAAGGCCCCAAAACAATATCTGGACACATCATCCCGTGGTGTAAAATACCATTTTCCTATTTCATCTAGTTTTGAAGGAAAGAGAACAGGAGCTGCATGGATCACCCACAGAAGCATTGTGGGAATGTTTTGTGAGCACAGGCTTGTAAATCCCTGAACCTGAACCAAGCGCTCAGAATTAGCACCTCCTCCAGTACTCCCCAGGGTCATTTTCCACAGAGCAAAGCGCTCGCTAAAATGGCAGGGTATCACAGTGACTATCGACAAATTGTCTGAAGGACAAAGCACCTGTATCTCCCCCACCACCCACCCCCCACACTCACACACACACACACACCACACACCGCTCGTTGCAGCAGTGGCAGCAGCCTGCTGCATGGGGCTTAAATAAGGAGGAGACCTCAGTCCACGAGGAGGACTGCACCAGACAAGCGTGTCACTGTTCAGAGGCTGACACTCCACCTCCTGCTTTACACACTGCATACAGTACACACAACAAGAACACACAGTGACCAAGGCCCCATTATGGAGAGAACACCGAATCGTGAAGCATCTGGCAAACTGAAACACAACACCGAGTGCAGACGTAAAACTACGCACGTCAATGTAAGGATGTGAAAGCTTCGGTCAGAATATGAAATATACAAAGCCACAACTTTCCCCACCCCCCACCCAAAACAAATCCAACCCTCACAACACATGCACAATCCACAATCCACAATCCTTCAGCAGCTTGACTGCACGATGCAGGCTCAAAAGGAAAACTATTAAAGAAAGTAGCCAGCAACAAAATAAAAAAAATAAAGAGGAAAAAAATAAATAAATAAATAAATAAACAAATCTTGCAGCAGAAACTGAGATTTAACATTGAGTAACCACAGCCACCTCCCTGACCGAGTCCTCCCCTTCCACTGACATTGCACAGAAGCGCGGTCCGCAGCGTCTCTCCTCCCCCCCCCCCCAACCCCCCACCTCCCCCGGTGCTGCAGTCAATCCGCCAACGCGGCCGAGGAACGGCGGCGAGATCCGCGCGGTCCAGGGAGATCGGCGCACGCTCTCTCTCTCTCTCTCTCTCTCTCTCTCTCTCTCTCTCACGTACCTACGGAGTGACAGTCAGAGGCGGCCAACTTTGCCTTCCTCATATAGCAGAGCGCTTCCCTCTCCGCGCACAGCACCGACATCGCTCGCGTCACATGGCCCGGGCGGCGGGGTCCCGCAGCACAGCCGCCAAACTTAGCCGCTGCGGCACGCGAGCACAGAGGGAGGGAGGGAGGGAGGGAGGGGGGGAGAGGAGAGGGGGGAGGGAGGGAGGGAGAGGGAGAGAGAGAGAGCAAGAGACAGAGTAAAACAGAGAGTGAGAGTTAGAGACACAGAGAGAGCAGAAAAGAGAGATACGGAGGGAGAGAGAGAGAAGAAGAAATACAGAATGAGAGGGAGATAGTGAGAGAGGAAGAGAGAGATAGAGAGAGAGAGGGAGATAGTAAAGAGAAGAAGAGGGAGATACAGAGAGAGAGAGAGGGAGACAGAGAGATGCAGAGAAAGAGGGAGAGAGAGAGAAAGATAGAGAGGCAAAGAGACCCAAAGGTATCCTGCGCTTCACAGCAAGGCGTGGTTAGAGAAAGCAGATCTCCCCCCCCTCCCCCCCGCCCCCGAAACCCGACGGTCCAGCGCTCCAGGAACAGCCTCGGGGAAGCTGGGAAACCGCAACCGTGGCAACCTTGATCACCACTTCCAGGCGGGTCCCGAGCCCTTTCACCGCACCCCAGGAGGGGGCGCTGCCAGAGGCAGGGGCGCCCGCGGAGCACAATCCCCGCAGCCGGGTCCGTTAAAGGATTAGAGCGCAATTCGGCGACGCGCTTCAGCGTCCGCGGCGCGCACAACATCACACAACACCTGGGGAGACGAGCGGGACGGCGGGCGGCACTAAAAAATAATCCTGTGTTTGTTTTGACTCACGTTGCTCCCAGAGAAGGTGCACTGACTGCGGTGAGAGAAAATTACAGGGAGCAAATCACTGTGAGAGTGAGAGAGAGAGAGAGAGAACGAAAGAGAGAGAATGAATGAGAGAGAGAGAGAAAGAGATTTTTATGATGCTTATTCTACGACCGTGATCAGTGCAGTGGAGGTAAATACCACTGTCTGCCAGGGTTTATACAGACACACCAAGCAGTCCTCATCAAGCAACCAGCGCTGGAAGCAAAACTCATCCAAACGCTGCCTGCACATGAACAGTGTCAAAACACTCAACACGGCGTCAAGCCATTAAATTCCCATGGAGAGTGCTGATGCCCAACTTGGCAGTACAGCCTGGTGCAGCGCACAGCTCAAAAGCAACACAGAGTGGCAATCCACAAATGCAAATCCGTTGAACCTTGACCTTGTTTGAAGCTGACCTTTCGTACCACGTCCAATCACATCACAGCATTGTCTGAAACAGGCAGGTGTAAACATGGAGGAACGTTTTGGGATAAACCCGGGATTTTTGGTTTCGCAAACCGAGTTCATAATTTAGCCTGACACCTACGCAGGCAAACTACTGCTATCGCCGCTTGTCACCGAACCGTACGGCTTTCCTGGATGGACAACGGCAAGTTTCAGCCGCTGGCGGCACTCGATTCTTCTCTCCGCCTTACTCGCCGTTGGACGCAGCGTTTGAAGCTTGTCGTGCGAAAGCGGCTTTAGGCCGATGACATCAGAGAGCCTTCATAACAGTTAACATGGCGCCTGCCAAAGGCAGTCACCTCTGCTCCAACACAGGACAGGCTCCAAAGCAGCACTACGGTGCTGCGCTGTAACCTCCTCCTGATCTGCGTTTCACCGCGAAAATCAGCCCGACCAGGCCTCCGCAGAGGACCCCCTCCTAAGGCCACTGGGCTGGCATTCTGGCCCTAAGCTTTAGTCAAGAGTGTCTGCGGGTGCCAGTTCCGAATTTGAGAATAATATTGAAAAGATTTAAACAAAATTAATACGCAGTTCACGCCCCCCTCTCCCTCTTTAAAAAGCTTTTTGCAAGTACCGTGTTTAATTTTTTATTTTTATTTTATTATTTTTTTTTTTTTTAATTGACCTGCCTAATCAAAGGTACGTAAAAATGAATAATTCATTTTTTAAAATCCTTTTCAAAACGAGCCAGTTATATTTTACTAATTGACCGGTATTGGAGGTTCATCTGGGGATGTTCCTGCTAAATGGGATAGTCTAATAGTATATCATGCATATCCAGGGGACATGGGGATAAATAATGAGCTCTACAGAAACAAAAAATATTTTTTTTATCATTTCATATTTACTGCACAGCTAAACATACATTTCATCAGTAGCCTTCTGACACACAGTGAGAACAGTATTTCATTACCTGCTGAACTCTGCTGCTCACTTACGTGCTCATCCGAGGGCCAAGTCACCGTGAGGTGATCCCGCACCTCCATAAACCACAGGAAATTCAGCAGCTGGGTGAATAAACTGCAGTGACCAGGAAATGGGCTGTAAAACCAACTAATTAAACTCGCCCGTTCTCACTTGCAGACACTTATGACTAAACCCTAATGACGATATTGTGGTGAAAGAAAAATGGATCGATTCTCCCATTGTTCTTCTTGGTTCCTTTGTGCTGCTAGTCATCCATTTATCAAGCAGTGATTCTGAAAGAGGGGCCTGCTGATTGAAAAGGCCCATTTTTAAAGCAGTACGTGAAATGGCCAGAGAGCCAATAGTAACGACTCTAAAACCACACCAACATGCATCTTTGTTCTGCATCATTAGGCTCCATTTATAATGCCCACTGAAATCAAAGAAGATGGCGTGATCACGTGAGCTAGACACCGCCTGATCTGGAGCATCTGTTACACGTGGCCACAGTTACACGACAGTTGCACAGCTCACCCTCGACCCTCACCAGCCAAGTACAGTTTTTGCGATTGAAGGACCTCCAGTTTACCTCGACTTCGTTCAAATCGGGGAAATATCACCGACGGAAACGTAGTACGAGGTTTACAGAGTAGCCTGTGTTCGTACCGAGGTGTTGTAAAAAGGGGGGGGGGGGGGGGGGGGGAGACGCTGCGGAGAGCCGGTACGCACCAAGCGGTCAACTCATTTCGAGGAGCCAGGATGCTGTGAAAGCAGGAAGTGGGATTTGTGCGGTTAACACAGCACTTAATGGGACTCAGGGGAGGCGCAGCCGACGCATCGCTCTCCGTGGGGGCAGATGGGGCAGGAAGGAAATGGACGACCAACCACGCAACACCCGGGGCCCGAAGGTGAGAGACAGCATCTGTTCAGAATAACAAGCAGCTGGGAAGACGGGTCCCCTGCTAAAAATGTACAATTATTTATTTGTGCCATAATAATCAAAATGTGAATGCATGGCGACAATACAGGCGAATATCAGATTTGGATCAAGAGTCAAAACTGGATGAATAAAAAATCTGGAAGTTTTTTTATCATTTTTTTTTTTAAGGAATAAAAGAGAAGCAAAAATTTTAAAAGATGCAAGTCTGTGTCTGAAGGCAAGGAAGCATTACTATTTGGTCACCTTTACAGCAGACTACAGAAAGTGAAATCCTTTGCGGTGTACATGAAAAGAAATGCACCGGATGAAAGGCTCGGCTCTGTTTATGATAATCCGTGATGGGAAGAGACGTGCACTCTCATATCCTCGTGAGTTTCTGAAGACGTGCTGGCTTTCCTCTCCCTGTGATGCCACTGTCGTCACTGTGAAAGGTAATGAGCCTTCAACAAGATAATAAAGAGCCGGATCTTTAAAAACCAGAGGAGCAAATGCAAGCGTTACAAAGCGCTTTTCTTGAGAAGGCCATTTGTAGAACAGTACAGCGCAAGGAAGGCACAATGACAGAATCATTTGGACTGGAGACAGCCACTACCCGGTGGAGTAAGATGAATATTCTCAATTAAAAAGGCTGTCTATTGCAACTTCCGTTTCCTTCTTACGAGATGAATGCAAGTATTGTGAACGTATAGCGAGTATTGACGGAAAAAGGCAAAGTTATTTCTTCCCACATAGGTGCAAAACCTCTTCCCACTGAAACACAGGTAGAAACTCTGGTGGCCTTCACACTCAGTCCTGGGGGCTGTCAAACGGTACAGGCTTGGCTCACTTGCTTATTGTCATTGAAACGTTCATCTCTTTCTGAAGGAACCATTCTCCATATGGCACATTACCGAAAATTAAAGCATCAGATAATCTGACTGACTGATTAAAATTGCCTGGGATGTAAATATGGAACATTTGTTCTTCATAGCGTGCACTGCCATTTCTGACATAATGTGAGCTTAAAAGGGTAAATTGTACGTCAACAGACATTAATTGCAAGTAAGAACAATTAGCAGTTCTTTATAATTCAGAGGTTGCAATTTTGTACAGAATGAAAGCATACACAGGGGGTCCCCAGGATTTGAGTTTGAAAACCCCTCGTTCCTGTCTATCACTAAACTCTCCTTTAGACTTTTCTTTTACACAGAAACCGCATGACATCCATCAGGAGTAATTCAACCTCTGACAACAGCACATTTACAATTCACATCATCACCTGTCCATAAAACCTGGGTTATTATAAAAAAGGGACATGCAGACCTGCAGGCTAACAGCCCACAACCAAAGCATATAATTCAAAAGCATATATAAAGCATGTCTGTAATTAAACCTGACAAGCAAATGAAGATTGTTGAATGGCACTCATTTCCAAATACTGTTGGCCAAAAAAAGACAGGCAGAGCAAGAGACACTTTCATTTTCATCCAAGGAGAAGTGGGCTGTGTTTGTCACTGGGAGAAGGCTATGGGCTAACAAAGCCCAGAGTCTGAACTTCCTGTCTGATCCTCTCTCAAACCAGAAAGAATGCTCTAAGTAGAGCGCAGACCTCCAAGGCACAACAATCTTCCTTCGCGTGAATGCGCACAGCAAACGCCTCAGCAATCCAGTCATCACTTTCTGAGACATGTCTGGCCTGATGGGGGCGTGACAGGAAAGGCCATGGGGTCACTATAATCAATCGATTTCTTTTTCCTGGGAATGTGAATGAGCTCAGCAAATTTCATGGCAATCCAGCCATTACGTTTTGAGATATGTTGATCACAATCTGAAAGTTTGGCCCGACTGAGGCGCTAGAAGAAAGGTCATTGGGGGGGGGGGGGGGGGTCACCAAAATCAATATATTTCCTCCACTTGGGTCCATAAATGTACGCAGCAAATTTCACGGTAATCCAGCAATAACTTTTCCAGATATGACTATCATGGATGGACAAATGGATGGACAATGTTACATAACTTCCTAGGCGGAGGTAGCTATCCTGCATGCATGTTGTGCCCTCCAATATGCACATACCCTTCTATCAGATAGAGACACAACAGCCGCTGCATTGTATAAGGCTGGTAGACTGTAACAGCTGCCAAAGGTTGTTTCCCCATGTGCTGAATTAAGGGTTGGAGTACATGACCCATCTGTACATTCCAGTTTATAGTTTTGTTATAAACCTCGTCACTCTGGAACATTGTACACGATTGCATGAACACATGACTTCTTGTTGTATTCTTTTAATTCAAGCCAAGAAAATATGTTTTATTTCATCATTTTAGTAAATCACCCATTGGAGACATATAGTTTATAGCATGCACATATTGCTTTGCATGTAATACAGAAGTGCTGAATATATTTACGAGTGTGTGTGGGTGTGTATGTGCGTGTTTGTGTGTGTGTGTGTGTGTTTTATCTGTGGCAATATGACTATATGAGTCATGAGGAAACAAATTAGCAACAAAGACCACGCCATATGCTGAAGAAAAGCCTCATCAGGTATCAACACACAACACCGCTCCTCCCCGACCTCTCACCACTTCCTTCTTTTCTTCCATTACGTACACTCTGCCCTCACCTGTCCATTACCAGATTGCTCTGATTATTTACTTCATTTTTTTGGCCATGTTTATAATTCTGGTTTTCAAAAGAAAAAATGATGAACATGAACTCAAAAAACCGGGGGGGGGGGGGGATGTATGGGGGTTGTTGGGTTACCATTTTAATATTGCACATTTTCAACCCTTATGGATAATGAACTAACAAGCAATCTCCACAGCTGACTTCCTTCAGCTGATTAACAGAAGGTCTCCAGGGCATCTGTCCATCTGTCTACACTGGAGGGTGGTCAATACAGACGAAGGATCATTCACTACACTGAACAACCCTCAATACTCCAAGCAGATATGGGCACAGTGCATAGTGTCCGATACTGCATCCTCCCCCTCCCCATCATGGGGTTTTCTACTTAGTGGGGATCTGACATCAACAGAGGCCTTTTTTTTTGACCATATTGCCATTTCGGGAAAAGAAAAATCACACAGGGGTAGGTGGGTAAGAAATACGTGTGGACACGCAGTGTCCATGCCACAGTAAAGCCCTGCTTCAGGACAGTTTTAGCCTCCCCTCTGGAAGTCATCCATTTCACACATGAAACCAAAATCAATTGAGTTCCTATAAATGGCTCCGCACACAGTCAGCAACTCTTTAATGCACCGTAGAACCCAATATTAACACAGTTCCCTGCCACAGTCAAACATTTTTTAAGTATGTTACGGGTTGTTAAAATACCTCAATTATTTGGCCTGATTCCAAACTCGATTAAGCCGTGTTAAACTCAGAAGTGCAATAGAGAATAACCTCTCCTCTTTTAAACGTACTCAGAAAGGCAGAAATATATATAAAAAATAACCACACACAAACTGGACTACATCTCCCGATTTGTAGCCACGGGTTCTGTTTTTTTTTCCTGCGGGAGAGGGCCAGCCTGAGCGTGGCTCCGTAACAGAAGCTGCGTTTCGGTGACCTGCGGGGTGTTTATGAACGGGTTTTCGGCGAGCGACAGCGCGTCACCCAACGGCAAATACTCACTGTCTTCTCCCGGGCACGGCATGCCAGGCCTCTCCGGAATACCGGGAAAAACTGCGGGAGAAAAGCGGGAATGTCGCGCATCAGCACACCTCAGCATCGCGTCGGCTGAAGAGAGCACCGGCAGAACTGGCCCTTGGATCTTGGAAAAAAACGATTTCTACACTACGTGCATTCAGAGACTCGCTGTACACACATGATGCCTTTCCGATCGTCTCCTGCTGTGGTATTGATTTCCCCTAGCTCACCGCCCCCCCGCCCCCCGCCCCCCTTTCCTTGATGTAGAAAGAGACCAGCTCTGGAGAATGTCAATTCACTGGCACATTTAGCTGTGCTTTAGCAGGGGCCCCCCGAGTTCTGCCTGTACCAAATTATTATTCTGCTGTTGTTCTGCATCCTAATGTCTGTTGTGATGATTCATGATTGGTGTGCAATAAGACCTGTTATTCCATCGCCGCTTCAGATGAAAACACTGAGTCATTTTCACAACTGTGTATATTAAATTAAATTATTGATTTATCACAAAGGCGTCAAACCAGCCTTGGCTGAGCGCAGCAAAGTACAATGTACATTTTTGCTTCTCGTTTCTTGAGGATGGCTATTCTCTTGCATTTTTATTTGAGGGTAAATATTGATCTTGGTTGAGATACATTGGAACAGGGCAGACTGTCTAGGTCAGGACTGTGCTCATCCACCCCTGAACAGTTGCGAAGTCCTTTTTGATAAAAACAGGACTGTTACAATTGTCTTCAGGTTCACACATATCCTGATTTTACAAAGATGCTCCATTGTCACCAAGAGTGAGAGCCGTTGTTTTCGGTAGGGACGGTGAAGGAACGATGAAAGATACCGTGAAGGAGGAGTCCCGACTTCCGGTGGCGGCTGTAGAGGCGAAAAGCTTCCTCCAGCTCCATCTGCGAGGAAATGGTGCACGGATCGCCTAGGAAGAGACGGCAAAAACAAAACAACAAAAAAAAGTACGATAATGAATACAGTTCATCGACAAGATCAGCAAGAACTTGTCTCATACTCCAGTAAATTCCAGGAATAATGAGCAAGCGGACAAATTACATGGTATAAAAAAAAATTTCAAAAACCTGCAGATTGAGAAATTAAAGGAAACTGTCAGAGGAGCCATCACGAAAAGTGTTCCAGGAAAGCTTGGCAGGGTTTTTATTCATCAAAACCCATCCTAGCGACTCACGACCCACTCAGGCAAAAAGGAGGATCTGACTAAAAATATAAAAAGCTTTGAAATCTAAAGTCTCTGTATCCTCAAGCAGCACGCTCAACGGCATTTTGCATCCAGCGACGCAAGTAGACAGTCTCGCTGTTTCACAGACGTGACTCTCCTCAGAATATGCATCGGCCCCTTATAAAATTTCACTGCTGGACTGAATGGGCCTTTTCACCCTCCTGTGGACACTACAACACTTGTACTCCCTCCAGGTGAAAGCAATGCAAAGTTTTCAACCCATATATCCAGCGTAATCATACAGCTGATCCTGAGAACTGTTTAGTCCTACTCTGGAAAGTGACCTAGGCTGAAACAAGACGGAGTTAAACAGAAGAAAGGGCTTTACACACTCGAGACGATGATGTGGGGAATATGTCTGACACTGGCTGAGATTGCAGGAGATAAAGTAGGAGTGGACCATGATGGTAGAGCCCTGAATACCAAGCCTAAAATCAGCTTTTCTACACCACAAGATCACCATTCAGCCAAAGAGTGTGCTTTGCACTGGTCACTACTGAGGACTACTGTTCTTTAGCTGCTATACCACACTTCCGCTGCAGTGGACCACAACAAACATCTGTTTTTTTGGGGGCTTTTTCAAAATATTTTCTATGACTGACAGAGGGACACAAAATCGTTTTTGTCACTAAGAGAGGAAGTGTTTTTTTGTTGCCTTTTTTAATTTAATGTTTCATTTGTGTGTTTTCTGTAATGTCCCAAAACCATGCAGTGTTTAGTACACTCAGTGACGGGCCCGATCTCAGCCCCACCCCCACAGGAGGATTTAAACGCGTAACAGTCTGCAGGACCTCAGCCTAATCTGGCCTTAAGACCCTGACGGGATTGGCGCTACCTCCCAGAAACTGCAGGGAAGACCAGGTAAAGAGCACACACCTTCATCGTCGATCCACTTGAGAGTGAGTGGCAGCTGCTGGGGCAGGCTGCACATGACTCTGACCTCATCGCACAGGTCCACGTAGGTCATCGATGAATCCAGGTCAGTGATCAGCATGTCCCTACGGAAACACATCCAGGTCAGTGATCAGCACGTCCATACAGAAACACATCCAGGTCAGTGATCAGCATGACCCCACAGAAACACATCCTGGTCAGTGATCAGCATGACCCTACAGAAACACATCCAGGTCAGTGATCAGCACGTCCCTATGGAAACACATCCAGGTCAGTGATCAGCATTACCCTACAGAAACACATCCAGGTCAGTGATCAGCATGACCCCACAGAAACACATCCAGGTCAGTGATCAGCATGTCTATACAGAAACACACCCCGGTCAGGGAACAGCATGAAGCTACAAAAACACATCCAGGTCAATGATCAGCATATCCATACCGAAACACATCCAGGTACTTTGAGAGTATTCCAAATCAACCCTAAATGTTTCACATTGTAGGACTGCATACATTTCTGCTCATAAACCTGTAAATAAGAAATGTATTATGGGACCCGATTATGATTAGGTACATTTCATCTCTATGGTAACTGCCTGGTATCATATTGTAAATAATAATTCCCTTAATTCTACCCCATTCAGATGTTCCACCAGGTTATTTCCCAAAATAGCTAAATTCGTTTCATGGAACGAAGAGTAGGCCTACCCCTTTAAGGAATACATTTGGAAACTTGAAACAAAGAGCTACCCTTAAGGCCGCTTTTGGGAGTTTACCTGTGCTAAATGGCTTCTTTCAGTATTGCCTTTTAAGCTATTAGCCGACTGCTATTAGCACAAGCAAGTTGAGGATTACACCGACGTTCCTCTCGAGTTCAGCTGCTCCACCTTAATGAATGGATGAGAGCTGGTGAAGTAAGTGGCTCATAAAAATCCAATCACTGCTTGAAACAGAACATTTATTCCTTTATTCTTTAACTTTACACTCCACCCCATTTCAAGAGGAATTCTTCCTTTTTCAGTTCAGGACTCCAGGGAAACAGTCACGCTCAGAATTTAATCTGTCGGAAAATGAGTTATTCAAGCACAAACAAACACACTCACACAACATCAGTCTTTTTAATGAGCACTTAAAATCCACAATTTTACAAAGTCTTTCTGTTTTGTTTTACTTGGAAAATTGCTGAAAAATAATGACACATTCAGTGTCAGTTAAATAAAATACATATACATGCCAGTATAAACCTACAGAGCAATGCTGTGAATTGGCAAACGATCCCAAGCTATTCTTAAGTCCCACCAAAACCTTTGAGCGGCTGTTATAAAACCAGCCGATGTGTTCGACAAGTTTTGTGCTCAACAGGCGAGCAGCACTGAGAACCAGCCAAAGCGAACGGGTCATAAGTGCAGCTCACCTCCAGCCATGCCCATTGGCCCTTTGTGAGAGGGAAGGGCTGCTGTGTTCATCCGGAACTGGCCAGTCCATTTTACTTCCTGTTCTATAGTCTTCTGGGCTTAGAGCTATCATTCCAAGGCTCATTCTACATCCTTATTCACCCCCTCCCCCATTGAGGACACTATTAGTGCCTCTAGGCAGACTATTACACAGTGCCCTTCACTCACATGCAGCGTAGCGATTTATAAATAGGTTTTTTAAAATATCATTATTCACTATAAATTTCACAAGAGTTCACCCCAATTATCCTTTGCAGCTCATTAAGGCCCACAAATCCAATCCCCCCACCCCTCCCCCCCCCCCAGCCACTTCCCCATCCCCCCTGCCGAAGGCTGTAAGCCACAGCCCATGGCTCCACGCCTCCCAGAGTGCAGCGGGCCTCCCAGCACCACAGAGCCACAGGCGGCCGTCATTCAGGGCCATAAGCAGCCTAAAGGTCGGCACTGGGGGGGGGGGGGGGGGGTTAGCGACACTCAGCAGCTTTAAAGAGCTTTACATTAGCATTGCCGCGGCCCTCTGCATCGCCTTGTTCCTGTCTCGCCAGCTTCCTCATCCAGCACACAGCTCATACACTGCATTCAGGAGGAGGGGCAGTAAAACCGGAAGGTGAACGGCCAATACAATAAATCAGTCAAAGTATTTCCTCCCATCCTGAAATAAATGAGAACATGATGCCAGTCCATGGCAGGAGGAGGAAATGCTTTATCACAGAAAATGTCCCTCACGTCAGTGAGACTTCCTCCACAAGTCTGTTGCTGCTAAACAAATGTTAAATATTTGGCCTTATCTCTCTAGTGTGGTCACGGTAGTGATAAGCATCCATTTAGGGGGGAAAAAGGCGCACAGGAAAAAAACCTCATGGGGGCTTCATTAGATTTCAAATGACAGACAATGTTTACAATTCAATTTCTTGTGTTTCCCCCTAACCATAATCCCATTGACTGGAACTGTCCAGGTCCAGCTATCCATGCTTCCTGACTAAGACAGAGTAAAAAAAAAAACAATCCATGGAGATGACAAGGACAGCAAAAATGCCAGCTCCAGACCAAGTCCCCACCTCAGCAGAGGACGCCTCCTACTAACACAAGAGGACGGTGGGGGAGGGGGAGAAGGAGGTACAGTACGCACACTGGAGACACCTAGTGTATCTGCGATGAAAGTGCAATCTGGGAAGGCAGTTAACCTTTGATGAGATTGCGGCTTGAAATGAATCCCTTTTCATTCCAGGAGAAGTCTGTACAACCTTAACAAAAGATTCTCACACATCTCACAAATTCCGTGAAAAGACAAACACCGTAACACCACTGTCTATCTCACTCTGTGTGGTTTCTGCAATTGTCTTTCGGTTGCTTGCCATCTCTGGCATCTGCTACTCTTCCCTGGCCAAGGCCATGAAAAAAGCAGATCGCAGTGGATCTCCGCTGTGGCAACAGACAGAGCGGGGTAGCCATGGCAACCTAAATAGGGGGGCCTTATTGACTTATTAAAAGGACGGTTTCTGCTTTGTGCACAGGAAGAGTTTGAGTCAAATGAAACAACATGCTTCAGACCGTCTATGTCTTCTCCCAATGACCTTCAGTCTCTGCAGCATTGTACGCCAACTGTACTTTTCTATTCTTCTGATATCACTCAGAATAATAATAATCTGAGAAATAAGTACACACATACATTAAAATGCACTTTTTAACCTTTTCATTTATGACTTTCCCAAATGAAAGCGATTTCTCTTGAATTTCAGTAGAATCCACCACAGGAAACATCCAGCTTCCCCTGACTCCCTTAAATGAAAGGGCTTTGTAAATGACCTTATCAAACATTCCAGCCAAAACTCAATTTGATTTTAATGCTGTGAATTTAAAAAAAAAAAATTACACCGAGTAATCAAGTGTGACTGTATTTAATATTTACATTTATTCTGATCTGACATACAGTATATTGTTGAGTATCCCACCTCATTGCAAAAGTGAAACGGCCTAGTACAGTTAGGAGTGTACTTATATTAGTGGGTGTTCTGTTTAAAACAGTGTTGTCCATAACACAATAGAGTCTGTATATTCTGAATAGAATCATCCGAATCAGTGTCCAGGTCTGTGCATAGCAACACTGATACTGTTGCTATGACCAGAAAAGCTTTCTTCAGACCAGAAAAGCAGTAGCAAAATATTTTTAAATATACATCTCTATTTAACGGTCAAGAACAAACTGATGATACAAGATAAACATCAGACATAGTGCATCTTTACAAATCCAAGAGCTCTTTAAAAAAATATATATTTTTTAAAAACACTAATTTAAAATATCCCAAGGTTAATCTATTGAGGGGGGGGTGCAGTAGAAACTGTGAACACAGACAGGAGCACATTCCTGTCAGAGGGACTGAGGGAACATCTTGGCCCAAAGCATGCTGGGTTTTGGACCGCACATCCCCAGCCAAGCCAAGACAGGCAGGAGTCCGTTGACAATACCCCGGCAACAAGCCCCACCCACCCACCCACACAATGCAACATGCTCCACCAGGGAAATCCAGGCACTGCTTCATGACTGCACTGCTTCTGTCACATTGTCTCTTGTTACAATTCTGCAACACAAAGAACCTCAAATGCCTTTAAAAAAATAAATAAATAAATAAGACACAGCATCTGGGTGAGGGAAACAATGCAGTCTGAAACCAAACGGACCATTCATGGTGTGAATGCACGCCCTCATAAAACACATCACCCCCCCGAGACCCAGACGTGGCCTAATACTGTACAATGCCTCGGTTACACCATACTATACCAAAACTGTGTACAGTACTGCCAATTACAGTATCCTACTCAGTCAGAGACGGGTATGAACAGTCAAAAACTAATGGACATTTGCAAACTACAGTTTGGAAAATGTCAAAAGTGACAGAAGATAAACATCATAAACCACCATGACGCCTAATACTCACACACACACACATGCATGCACTCACACACACACCCGCACAAGCCCCCCAATGAATCATCATTCTGTAGTTCGGTTTTCTTAGGTGTAAAATTTTTTAATTGCACATAGGTTTCTTCCCATCCTAGTACGGACGGACTTGGTTTCAAATTACACTGCATATGGAAGCATAAATCTGCTGCAGACACTCTTTCAAAAATGCTTAAATGGGCCATAAATTAGTCCAGTCAGTGTTCCTGATGACCTTGCCCTCACCCTGAGAATAAAATGCTGTTAGCTATGCTGTCAAAGTGTAGCACTGAAGTAAACCGGTACTTTTTTAGACTCACAAATGTTGGGGCGACATAGCTCAGGAGGTAAGACCGATTGTCTGGCAGTCGGAGGGTTGCTGGTTCAAACCCCGCCCTGGGCATGTCGAAGTGTCCTTGAGCAAGACACCTAACCCCTAACCCCTAACTGCTCTGGCAAATGATAGGCATCAATTGTAAAGCTCTTTGGATAAAAGCGCTATATAAGTGCAGTCCATTTACCATTTACAACCCAATCCTGTTGTACATGCACTTTTTAAAACAAAATGAAACAGGGAGGGGTAATCAAGTGAGATGCTGGTGTAAATCTGTGATAATTATGGCACAGTCAGCACAAGAAACACTTCTTCTCTGCCAGCTCCAACACAGTGGCAAATACCTTACCCCGCCCCATAACCCTTGTACTGTTTGCACAGCACAGATTTAACTGTCACTCAAGGGCGCCGGCAAGGTGTGTCACAGGAGTTCTGGAGCACTGAGAGAGGGTGGAAACGCCGCATGTTTGAGCACCATTGTGACATCACTAATCTCCATGTCAATCACTGTGCGCCAGGAAACTCTTCCCTCCCCCCCCCATGTTATCAGTGAATGTCATGAACTGGTAATGTGGAGTAGGGCTAATTCCTGACAGGCAGCTAAATGCATTTTACACTACTATGTTCGGCAGGCAACTGTGTGCCTCTGATAAGCACAGACGACAGAATTTCCTAATGAAACGGAGGAATTTAGTTTCCTATCAACATTAAACAGTTGTTTGTATCAAGTTCAAGTTTCAAACAGAACAAATCAAAAAATTGCTTCCTCAATTGCGATTTTCTTCCCGCAGAACATCAGTCGTCACAGTCAGACACATTCATGTGTTGCACATGTAGTGATAAGATGGAACACGACAAACACGACATGGTATTCCGACCCGCTTTCTCGGGAAGGGTGACTGATCAACGCAATCTCCATCTCCCTCACTTCTGGATGGCTTGTTAATCATAAATTCGCCTTCCAGCAGGCTAAGAGACCTTTGCCTGAATCAGAAACTTGGGAAATTGTGTATCTACGGTCTCATTCCGATGATTCGTATTCCGGAGAGCATGAACATCTCCTTCTGCAAGCCAGCTACATAAACAGGGATAAGTTGCGGAAATTGCAGAAATTAACTCCAGCATATAGGCTACATGCACATGTGATTGGGCATTCAGCAGACTGGGGGGTGGGGGTGGGGCGGGTGGGGGGCTTAAAAAAGAAGGCACCTTGTTGTGTTCAGGTAAAAGCAAATCCTGCCTGACTCTCATAACCACAGTGACAAATCACATTCCGTAGCCCAATAACATGCTCAGCTCAGGATAACAGAAAAAAAACTCAACTGCACAATACTGAACTGCACAATTTGGCCTTCTAATATTCCTGTTAGCCATCACCTCAACCTGCTTAACCCATTTTATTTGCTGTGATAGATCTCTTATAGCATCTCTGCTATATTTCATTCTACCGCTACTTTACACAAGGCCCTCTATAGCCAGGTTCCTCTCAAGATTTCTTCCCATTGGGAGTTTCTCACAAACATTTCAGGGTTTTCTCCCCACTGGAGAAATCCCTCATGTGCTTCAAGCCTGATGTTTGCTCTGTTTGCTCTTTTTTCTCTGTCTCTTGCCTTGCTACTCTGTTAAGTGTCCTTGTGACAGTTCTCTGTAAAAAAGCGCTATACAAATAAAATTGAACTGAACTTAAAAAAACTGCAGCAACAAAATGTGTATGTGTGTGTGTGTGGGGGGGGGGGGGGGGTTGGGGGAGGAACAAGAAACATTCTCTAAATGTGAGGCCACACTGACACTCCGAAGTTCAACGGGCTGGGAAGAAAATAAAAACCGAAAGTTACACATGGGTGGAGTGTTTGCAGTCAACTTACCCTGCACTCAATTACACAGCAAGCGGCCCCCTTGTGTCCCAAGAAATATGAGCTGACTGCACTCAGCACAGAACTCAAAAGAACACATTTTTCATGGTGGGGAAACGGTGGTGGGATCCAAGGACAAGAGCATTTGTTTGATGTGAGGAAAGACACCAAGTCACTCAACGGTATGCTCCTCATAGACAAATCATTGGCATTCAGACTTCTGAAGACAGCCAAATCCCCAGTAAACATTACTTCCACTACGGCAGGGAGGTCGGGTAACATTAAAAAGGTATGTGAGGACAGTATTGCTCAAACTGAAGGATAGCCAAGTCAAACAGGGCTTTTATCAGAGTTACAGACGATATAAAGGCAGCAGAAAATTTCATAACGTCACAAAAAAAATACAAACTCACACTGTAGCAATGCAAGCTAATCCAAGGGCACACAGCAAATAGGGAAAAGAGCTTATTATTCAGCACCAGAGGAGCAAACATTCAGATGTGTCAGAGGTTGATAAATCCATACCTAACTGGACATTTCAATTTAAACACCATAGCATAAATACATGTATACGCAGCTTAAACTGCTTATGGAAGAGTAATGACTTATAATTCCACCTTATAAAGCATAACCTCATTAAATTACTGCTCTATGCTAACGTTTTCCAAGAAGCACATGAGCTCCTAAAATGAAAAATTTAGAAGCACACTTCTGAATCCCAACAATTATGCATGCTCCTAAATCATTTTTCCAGTTAGCACATAGCCTACCAATTTTCAGGGGCAAATGCTCTTAAAATGGGAGCGCTGTAGAGTCCTGTTCCTGTATTGATATTACTCTCACACTTAGGCCCACCATACAACAACCTGATTTACAGTAAACAAAATGAAAGAAAAAATTGAAATGCACCCGATTCCTGCAGCAGATGGCAAATGCAACCAACCTAAATGGCAGGGTCAAGACCTTACAGCAGTGGTCTCCAACCCTGGTCCTAGAGAGCTACAGGGTCTGCTGGTTTTCCAGCATTCCCACTCATTTTAGGAACTCATTTTCCAGGACTTTTCAAGGACAATTTCCATGACTTAGACTTACAGACATGAAACATGGACAATGGTAACCCAAAGCTGGTGGGGGGCAGGGGGAGGGGGAGGGGGGGGGGTTGGGCGGCAATGTGCAAGTACCTTAACCATTCAAAACTCTGTGCTGCCGTGTAATCTCAGCAGCTAATAAAAATAAGGAGAAAAATGCAGAAAAATATGCAATCTCAGCTCTAAATATATTGTTTAATAGCTTGACTTATAGCCTAGCCTACAATTTTACAGGACCTCACAAACATTTCCAGGACATTTTGTTAATTTTCTCATTTTTCAAGTGTTTACCATGACTGGAAAACTAGTCAAAAGATTTCCAGGTTTTCAAGGTTTTCCAGGACGAGTGGGAACCCTGTTTTCATAGTGACTCTGCACTCTCAATTAGAGCAGTTGATCACACAGTTAACTCAACTCACCTGGTGTCTTGGGTCTCAAGTGGGTGCTGATTTTAAGGTGAAAACAAAAACCAGCAGATCCTGTAGTTCTCCAGGACCAGGGTTGGAGACCACTGCCTTATAGTCTCTGGCCAAGGAGACTGAGAGAAATTGCGCACACTGTTTTTATACCAAGGATTCTGAGCGGAACTACGACACATCATCATAACATAAGTACGGTAAATGGTAAATGGTAAATGGACTGCATTTATATAGCGCGGCGATTGAACTGGCAACCCTCCAACTGCCAGACAAGCGCTCTTACCTCCTGAGCTATGTCGCCCCCTATGTATGTATGTACATAGGGGTATGTATGTAGCTAAAGAATAAAAACTGTTTGTCCATTGGCTCCTGAAATTTCAGGAAGCCAAGTCTAAGAAAGGTAAGAGCGGCACGGGTGGCAGTGTAGTATATTGGGTAAGGAGCTGGCCGTGTAACCTAAAGGTCATACAGTAGGTCGTAGGCTAGGACACTGCCATTGTAACCTTTAGCAAGGTACTTAACCTGCATTGCTTCAGTATAGGCTACATCCAGCTGTACAAATGGATGCAATGTAAATGCTATGTAAAGAGCTGTATAGCTCCGGGTGAGGTCATCTGCTGAAAAGGCTTGTAATGTAACGTAATAATTAGCTACACATGGCTTTACGAAACACAACGGTGGCCCACGCACAGCAGTAATCTGAAATGACCAAGAGGTTTTACACTGTCTGTCTCAGTTGGGAGCGATAGACAAAGGAATAAATATTGTGATGCAATTTCCTGATGAAAGCACACACCTCTTGGCGATGAATATAATGCCAGCAGACATTTCTTTATCAGTGCTTTGCATTCCCGCTTGCGGGATTACAACACATGGAGATACGGGAACAACCAGTTGGGAAATGCACATCAGCATACTTTCCACAGCACTCCAACTCCCCCCCCCCCCCTCCCCCAATAAAACTGGACCAAGAGCATTCTTGATCCGCTGTTGCATTGTAAGGTCCTCTATTTTCACACCCCTCACACCCAGTACTCCCCAAAGGACAGGTCCGAGAGCACAATGCCACACACACACCGCTTTGTTATAGGAAAGATTTCCTTCTCTCAAGGTGCTTTAGCCTACTTTCGGCGCCACGGTTATATGCTTGTGAAACTTGCGGAAAAACTTACCGTATGCCAGTTAATACCCAACGGGCCTTGGTAATGTGTGTAGGGACATTAAGACAAACTTAACACCATTCATAACCTTGCACCTCCACTGGTGTCTGAGATCAAAGAGCAGGATAGGCAGTATCGTCCAATCGTCTTCCCCGCTGAAAATATTGTGTGTACTTTCTTTGTGGAAAAGATAAATGTCAACGATCTTTCTATGATACTACATTGAAACAGTATATTACTAGTATATTCCACCCGATTTTAAATGGATGTCCTTTGTGCAGTTGCTGTAATTGTACACTTTTCACAGTGTCGCGCAGATTCACACGCTGCAGTATCACATTTCTGATAGACTTCCTGTGCTCAGTGAACCACAGCCCACTTCGTCAAGGGCACCATTGGCAGCCCTGATAAGAATGAATGCATCTGACCGCAAATTCTGAATTGTTTTTTATCTGTGGTTTACTTGGTGGGCAGGGGGGGCTGAAGATGAAAGCTTTTGCAGTGTTTCAATCAGAAAATATTAGATTTTTTTTATTCTCTTGCTCCAGCAACCCTGACCAGGAATAAGCGGGTATAGATCATGGATGGATTGATACATTTTCTTGTCTTTTTTTTTGGGGGGGGGGGGGGCTAGACAGCTGGACAAGGCTGGGCGCCCATGTGTATGGGGGCTACCCTGTATTGCGGTAGAGCCTGCTACGGTAGGACTGTTGCTGGCAGAACAGTTTATTTTTAATGAAATTACTTTGCATTACAAAGGAGTCTGGTGGATCAGATGTACAGGCTGCCAACTGTTTTTCTCAAAAGCAAAACTGTCAGATGCATTCTGCACCAGCTCACCGCTCGCCCCCCCCCCCTCCCCCCCAAAAGGAAATGGAATGGAAACACTGCTTTTTCTGTCAGTCTTTATTTGACACTGTAAATTACATACACCCTGGTATTTCTGAGACATTAAGACCTCTCTACTAAAAGCCACATTTCTCCATTACAATGTAGGCCTACACTGTTCAAGCAGTACTGCAGAGCACCTACAACTAAGACACACATTACAGACCCAGAAGAGTAAAACACATTTTAAAATGTAAATTAATTAATTAATTAATTAATTAATTAATTTGCATACGAAACTGGTCAATTACAATAACAATCTATTGATCTATGAATCTATGGCGCTCCACTGTGCTGGATTACGATCACAATCCAGGGCAGTGGATACCTACAGATTCACTCTTATAAGCCTCAAACTCTGACCCAGAGAACAGTAAGAGGTGTGTGGCTGCACTGAATCCTGCAGAGGACCACCTGCTCAAAGACAGACCCACTGTAAAAATGCAACTACGCAATTTTATTTCCATGAAATATATGTTTTCCACATTGACTGTTTGGATCAGGGACGGTGACTGAGGCTCCAACCTGAACAACGCTGTTCACGTACTGTAGCTATCGACAAAAAAAGCTGCAGTATTACCAAAGCTGTCTGGAGTAACTGCCAACATTACAGCACTACACCAAATCCAGAGGAGGGAAACAGCAAGTCAAAATGTATAATCCTAAGATCCCTATCTTTACTGCAGCACTCATGTGATGTAAAATTTTTTTTAAAAACTCAAAAACTCATTCCTCAGCACCCTCCACCTCCAAAGAGAATTCCGTCCAATCACTGAGCTCATCTTCAAAATATATGCACACAATAAGGGTCACGTGAAGTTCACGCCTTGATGTCTGGCTCTGGGTCTCTATGGAAACGCGGATGACAGGCCTATTCCTTGCCTAGAAGGTGTACAGTATCAAAAACCAACATGTGAAAAGCAGAAGCGCTCAGTTAGTTATTCAAGTTGTCAGACAGACCTCTTAAATGCATTAATTGAAACTTGCCTCAACATTTCACTCAGCAGGTAAAAATGTGTGTCCTCGTAGAATTAGCATCAGCGCTACACCGATGGGTTCAAATTCTCCACAGACGAGAAAAGGAAAATCTAAAAACTGACTACGTAAAAAAAATTAATGGTCCCATGCCTCATCTGGTATAAAATCCTATACGTAAAAAAGCCAGATTTATTTAAAGCACTCAAGTCTGTTCTTTGAGTACTGTGACATTTCCCCACACACCGGCTTAAAACACACAGGGCACCTCTGCATCTACATTAAAAAAATGAATGCATTGTTGCAAAGCCACAACAGAGGCAAAATCGGAGCTGCAGGCTACATTCAGCAGGGGTTGGCATGTGATAAGAGCATACCTCATATCTCACTGCAGAGACGCATTCCAGAATTTTCCAAGCACAGCGCCTCTTAGATCATGGCATTCCGCTCCACCCAGCATGCACTGGGGAGACCATACATCACCATTTAAATTTATTTTTTAAATGACAAGTAACTGTAATCCACATTTTTTGGAGGATTTCCGCCATCCACTGCAAAGCTCACATCGGCCATGTCCTTCAGAGAACACCACTAACTCCATGTTTCAGCTATAATAAAAAAGTTAAAACAAAAACAAACAAAAAACTGAAACAAAAGTATTAAAACTAATGTCTGCCATAACTAAAGGCCTGTCATTACTGTCAGCCAAACCTAACTAGTCCCTCACACTTAAAATAGCAAAAATATGAAAATATGGGGCAAAAATGTTTTATGTAAATTACTGCCCACAGTAACTTACTTAGGTTACAAACACAGATGCGCAATTTCAACTGAACGTTTTCTGATCTCTAAAAAGCATACATTTTTTCAAAGATTTTCCTTTAGAAATTGCTCTAAAAGGCAGAGTAATAAGTATTGTGGATTAACAGCTTACTGCAATTAATTTAGCCTGTGCATGTTGCTTCTTGGTCATGAACATCCCCATCATGAAAGCCACAGAGGTTTTGTGGAAGTCTATCCTGGTGCACTTTGAATGCCTAAACCTACAGATGAATTTATTCACTCGCAATGCAAAACAAATTTAGCATTATTATTCATTCAAAAGCAATCTCTGAAACAAATTTTTCCTTAATAATATCCTCTGAGCTATGTAGACATTTTTCAGGACCATGCATTGTAAGCACAAAATATGGGTATCAGTGTATTTTAAGAGTCCAAAAGTGTTTTATGTCCAAAAGCAGAGGAAGATAAAAATTATTATATAGCTGACACTATACGCCACATTTTATGCTATCCCAAATTTGATTTTACAAAACGCCTCAGTATTACTGCATTACACAAGCACACGGGCACAACATTTAACCTGGGTATGAACGATGAGAGGATCTATAATCCTTTGGTTTGGGCATCTCATTTCAGTGACCACTCACAGAATCTAGTCTGACCCTGACGGAGAAAGTATTTGTGTTGCTTAAATCAAAGCAGCAGCAGCGATTTCATATGAAGGATTGCACTGCGTCAGCATACAATACCGATGTCCGCACGCAGTCCGTCACGCTGCACTCCCTAAATCAGACCTGAGCCCAATCTGAGCCCAGTCGTTTCTCACAGAGGACAGCATAGTGCCCGTCGGTGTGTCTGGGGGGCATTGTGGGAAACCGGTCTCTCAGGAGCGAGAGAGAGAGGGAGCAGAGAAATGAGATGCTCACCCGCACATCTGAGCAAAACAACAGTCTGAGCTAGCGAGAGATCACAATCCATTACTCAAACATGATTCAAACATTCAAACATGTTTTAATCAATTCAGTCTGATTGGTATTTGTAGGTTTGTTAATTTGCACAAAATAAACAAATATCATGGTGACGTAATCCAGAGATGTGCTTTTTTAATCAATATTCATGAAGGACAGCCAGGTGAACATAAAACAACAGGTAACTCACTCATACTGCATTTTCTAACAAAATGAATGACTGAATGTGATGTATGAATCCGTGTTATCTTGTTCTGTAATATTCTTCCAAATAATAAAACATTCAAGCTCATACCAGGTATACAATTAAGGTCTACAATCACCCATCATCATCACATTACATTTTGGCTTTTAGCATACGTTCTTTTCCACAGCAACTCACACTGACAAACCTACAATTTGTACATAAAATTCATTTCTACAGCCAGATATTTCACCAAAGCAATTCGGGTTAAGTACCTTGGCCAATGATACAACAGAGGCTCAGCTGGGACTCAAACCCACAATCTTCTAGTCATAAGCCCTAACCCGGCAGCAGTTTTTAACGAAATGAGATGCTGAATTTCTACAGAATGTTGCATTTATTGAGCATATTGCTGAGGAGTGCAGAACGGAGCGTAAATAAACCAAGCAGCGGAAGAGGGGTTTAGGACGAAAAGACGTTCAAATAGCATGATTACACGTAGAAAAAGAGAATCAGCTGTTCAGCTCGCCCAATCAAAACAGCCAGCCGCCTGTGAAATGGGCCTTGCTTCACTGTCAGCATTATGCTAACTAAAGCTCACGAGATTGCTCGACAGCCCTCTCCCGTGTTCTTTTTCACCAACGACATACACGTTTACAACAGGCCCCACAAGCTTGGCTGCACACCAACAGGCCAAGGAAATCTGGGCAGAATTAGGGATAAATAATATGGTGGGCCCACAACCGGTTGCTAGGCAACAGACGGGATTAGGCTGTCTGTATGTCGACTCTAAACCCAACAGGGCTTGCATAGTAGTTTCTTTCCCATCCCTTAAATATTTTTAGAGGTGGTAGGAGCCAGTGCATTCAGAAAGCATAGAAATTAATTGAACCCATGGCAATTTTTCGACCACCTACCATCTACAATAAACACTGGTGGCAGTAACACCTGTGGAAACCAGTGAAGTGGTAGACAGTGGTCAGAGGTTCAATTCCCCGGTTGAACGCTGTCATTGTGCACTTGAGCAAAGTACCTAACCTGAATTTCTGTACAAACTGATTAATCGCCAGTATTATTATTATATAAAATTTAAATATAAAACTTTCAACAGGACAATCTGACAAACACTCAGAGCTGTTACCTGTTTGCACCTACTTTGAATAGACGGAAAAGGAAGCATAGAAACCGTATTCATTTGACAGTCCTTGAACTTCCTAGATTTGGTACATTTGAGTACAGTGGATTTCTTTCAGGTGTGAGTGTGAATGCAATGGGTCAGCCAATGGCAGAAGTCACACCAGCTTGTTTCCACCTCCCCTTTCCCATTGAAACGGTGTTTCTAGTAACTGCAATTTAAAACCTAAATGTCAATCTTACTAAATGAACCAAGAAGTCTTAACTTGGGGGGGAAAAAAAACAGAATTAAGTCATTATAATTCAAAAACAGTACAAAAAGATTTCAAGTTAAAAGGACCAGTGAGTACTTTCAGAGACTAAGCTGTCCTACTTAAATGGTTCAAGGTAATTGGTTTCCTGAAGCCACAGGAGCAAAATAACTCTTGCGTTTATATCCTGTACTACAGGAGGCCTGTATGAAATGCGAGACACTACATGTTAGGCTCCTACTGATATATGACGTAATTGTATAAGACTATGTAGCATTTCGGTGTACAACCAAATAGTTTATTATTTTGTGGCATCAGGTTTGGGTCCTTTGCGTTTTAGACCATGCTTTGCAGTTTAGACTGTGCTTTGTCTTTTAGACCATGCTTTGCAGTTTAGACTGTGCTTTGTGTTTTAGACTGCGCTTGCACCTGAAGTCCCTTAGTTCTGTGGTTCCCAAACCTCTCCTTGGGGACCCCCAAACAGATCCAGGTATTTGCTGTGTTCCATCTCGAGCACACGTGATATAGCCTAACAAATCAAGCCCTTGATTAGTTACAGGTACATATGTTGTCAGAGTTGGATGGCTTTTTAAAAAAGCAGAAGGCCAAACCTGCAACTAAACAGTTTCAAAAATCTGTCGGCCATGGACATATCAACAACCTTCCTTGCTCAACTGCTGCTGCTATTCAGGGCATGTTTTAAAACCGAGATCGCGAATACACACTTCAGTCTCCTAACTTCCGAAAATGCTTATTGTTCATCGCCCAGTAACCTTCAACGAGGTAACACAACAGGGATGGGCTGATCTAAAGTAACCTGGAGTACAATAAAAACAACCACTTCTCCTTCCTAAAAGTACAGTTAAGCATACAGTGCGTGCTGGCATTATTTTACTGTTACAGTATTTTTACTGAGTGAGCAGCTCTGGGTCACAGATAAACACAGGGCGTGCTCAAGTGATAATGCTCAAACAGCCCACAATAACTACAAATGGAGAATTAAGTTTGCTATTCATGTGTTCTATGATTTTTTTAATGTAACAAAATTAACTCGAACCGAACTCTCCTTCATAGGTCATCTTCTGAATTCCTGAACCATGCTTACACTGTGGACAGTCTTTTTAAATAAAAACAATAATAGTTAATAACGCTGTCCAAATAAAATACAATGACTCAAAACTGATCAAGATTTTATATCTGTCTTTTTAATACATCTAAAACTTTCCCAAAAATGAAAACACTAGGCCTAATTCAGTCTACCTTTTGAATTTCATGAATTCGCTCATAAGCACAATCCATTCAGAATAATTCAACACTTCTCATTTCCGAAGCACATTTAATATATGAACTCACCTGATTATCTCATCCAACACAAAAAGGCATACAGAGCGCTGCATACAAATACAAATATTAAAAACTCATATCACTGACACATGCACTCCGATCTGATCACAAGCAGAAGGGTGTGGGATGTTTACAAAGGTCCACCCGAACAATAAGCACCCCACAATAAGGAGGCCAGTGCAGCCATAGCAAAGCATATTTAATTAGACAGGAAAGCACCCCTTCAGCTAACCTAAGCTTGAGAAGCCCTGGAAATAAGCCTGTACTACGCATGCTGAGGGCAAAACATTGGAGCTCCCAATAAAATGAAAGGGGAATATCAGACTTTTGAAAGCAAAATAAAACTTCCTCGATGATTATTTTGAAACTTGATTAACAATATTTATATTTAATATAAAAGATTGTGAAAATATGCAATAAAATAAATACATTTTCATAAATATTTTCACAAAACTTTTGGACCAAAACAACCACAAACTGCCACGCATAATGAAATTTATGATCACAAAAAAATAGCCAGATGTGGTTTTCTTTGGTGGTTAAATCACCTGGGTTTTCTGCATTGAATTCACTGGACAGCAAGCTCTTTTGCCCTCAATCATGCGCAGTAGAGGCCGTTTTTCGATCATTCCTAGGCTTCACTGCCTGGCCCCTCCCACGCTGCCCAGGTCCTATGAACGCTCGTGTGCGTGCAGCCCACAGGCCTCAGAACACACACAGCCAGACTGAGTGGCTGTTTGGGCTAATTGAGCCCAAGTACTCTGCCCAGGGGCCCAGAGGTACACAGGGCAGCGGAGCTGGCACACACACACAAAGGTCAGGCTGGCAGAAGGTCACATGACCCTAAATGACCATTCCTGAAGCGGACTCTCACACACACACGCCACAGATCTTTGAGGCTCCTCCCTGGGAACGCCCCTCTGGAATCAGCGTTCCTCTTTTCACACTTAAAGGGTAATTACACTCTCGATCACTTTTCAACGGTAAACGTGTCCGTACGCCTACTTCATAACAAAACATTTTAATCCATGCCCTTATTTTAACATTACTGAAATAACACACCATTTGGCAGAAAACTCAGAGTATGAGTGAGTGTGCTTGCCCTCCGATAGATTGGTGGCCTCTCCAGGGTGTATTCCTGCCTCTGGCCCAATGCACACTGGGATAGGCTCCAGCACCCCCCGCGATCCTGCCCAGGATGAGCGGGTATAGATACTGGATGGAAGCCCCCTTTCTCATTTTCAAAATAACATCCTGCCTAATGCAGTCAGCCACATGACTCTGGTGGTAAATATGTCTCTGAAAAACTGAGCAGCACTAATTATGGACAGTGTTGGTGTTGACTGCAGTGAGATGGAGCTGGCCACCCAAAAGCACAATGAACTGCCCACGATCATCACGATAGCAAAATCTCTGTCCTTCTAAAGAAGCAGACTGAAGATCCAGGCTGCAGACTCCCCTCCCATTCCAACCCCCAATGGTCCTACCAGCTGTACTAGTTTGGGTTATCATATCTTAACGATTTTGAGTTTTTCTTCCTAAGGCTTGTTATTCTTTCAACCTGTACATATGCAGGATTTCTGTTTTTGGTTCTTGTACAGCACAGTTAATCTTCATTAATGGTTTAGTGATCTTACATATACAGTGCCTTCCATAATGGTTGTTAAAGACTTAAAATATAGCCTACATATTTTATCTCGCTACTCCACAATTTTGGAGTGGTAATCAAACAATTCACATGCATTTAGAGCAGATTCTCACATTTTTTATACATTTTTGTTTCACTACATAGCCTAGATATTACAGCACGTTTTATACATAGCCTCTCATTTCAGGGCACCATAATGTTCAGGACATATTTGTGTTTTGGTCACAGACGTCAATGACTGCTTGACGTCTGTGACCCAAAGACATCACCAGGTCCAGAGTATCCTCTCTGGTGATGCTCTGCTCAACCTGTATTAACACCATCTACAGCTCCTGCTTGTTTCAGGGGCTAGTTGCCCAAGGTTTTCTCTTCAGCAAATGAAACGCTGAAGTTACATCAGCAGTTACATCATCAATGAAGACAAGTGAGCCAGTACCTGTGGCAGCCATACATGCCCAAACCATAACACCCCCACCACTGTGTTTCACAGATGATGCGGTATGCTTTCGATCTTGGGCATTTCCTTTTGGCCTCCACACTTTGCTCTTGCCATCACTGTGATACTTGAATCTGGGCCTCATCTGTCCAAAAGACCCTCTTCCAGAACTCTGTAGGTTCTTTTGGGTAATTCATAGTGAACTGAAACCTGGCCATCCTGTTTTTGTGGCAATCTAGTGGTTTGCATCTTGCAGTGTCGCTTCTGTAGTTATTTTTGTGAAGTCTCCTGTGGACAGTAGTCACTGACACATCCTCGTCTAACTCCTGAAGAGTGTTTCTGATCTGTCAAAGAGGTGTTTTGGAGGGGGGGGGGGGGGTTCTTCATTATGGTGAGTATTCTTCAGTCATCAACTGTCTTCCTTAGGCCCTTTGTGCTTACTGAGCTCACTAGTGCTCTCTTTTTGTTCTTAATTCCAAACAGTTGATTTTCATAAACCCAGGATTTAGTCTATGTCTCTGACTGTTTTTTCCCCTTATTTCCCAGCCTCATAATGGATTCCTTGACTTTCATTGTCACAACTCTGGTCCTCATGACAAACACCAATAGCAGACTCCAAGGCAAACAAAAGCCTGGAATCAAGACTAGATACTGAAACCTCCGTTATACTTGTACAAAGGAAACAACTGAACACACACAACTAATTTAAAACACCTGTGAAGCCATTTGTCCCAAACTTTATGGTGCCCTCGGTATAAACAGTGCACAAGATCGTGGAGTACAGAGCCAAATCAAGAAGGAAAAAAGAAGTATTTTTCCCCAAACATTATGGAAGGCACTGTATAGTCACTGGTCGGATCTTGCATATATACTTGCTGGTCAGCCAAGTCTGGCATGATTACTCATATAAATGAGTTAAATGCACTAATGTCCTCCAACATTGTAAGGTGCTCTTGATAAGAGCATCTGTAAAATGAATATAATGTAAAGTAAGGTAACCAGCATGGGCGCCTGCTTTTCCATGACGTGTCATCAGCCTGACTCCGATCTCAGCTCCCTGGCTCTGTTTAACAATCTACAGCACCCTTTCCCCATCCATCCTACTGTTCCGTCTACAGGAAAGACAGCCGGTCTGATTTACCAGATTGATGGTGAAAAACATTTTTACATTACTTTACTGGCCATGTAGCAGATTCTGATATCCAGAGCGACTCACACACCTTCCTCTATAGTACCCGTTTAAAAAGACTGCAGCTCTCAGGTTAGATACCCAGTTCCTTACCGTACTTCAACAACTAAAGCGATGCGGGACCAAATACTTCAGGGATCAACAAGGAATCCTTTTGAGTTTGTTACAATAATAATGCATTCATGTTCACCAATGTTTTGTCTGTGTGGTTAAGGTTGTAAATAATCTTATTTATAATGAACTTATTTCCAAATATTTTACTGTTATTGTAGCAGCAATGCATTACAAAAAAAAATCTGAAGATCAATTGCCCTGCAAAACACTAGCCTGAACAAACTGTATTAGTTAATGCTGGTGCAGTACAGTTATACTGCAGATAAACACATAGCCTAATACTATAATCAAACTAGTTTTAGTGGAGGCTGGTGTCGAATTGCAATTCGAACACCGTTCTATTCATTTCAGCAAGAAAACTGGGGCATCCATCTCTAAAAGGCAAGCTATTGTTTAATCGTTCAACTAGGGGCACATGCTTATTGATATAACATCACGTTACCCAAGACGCATATCTAAAATTCGCTAGCTATTCCCCACGGTATTGAAAATGAACGATCGCAATGCAACAACGCGTGTCGTGGGTTTGTAAAGTCTAGAATAATCTCCGTAGACGTCTAGAAAGTAGTTTACCATCTCCCAGAAAAGTGGAAAGCCATGGCAAAAGTTATTGTTCTCACAATATCATAATTCAATAATAAGGATAACAATCTAATTAGAGTCACAAGTCAATAGCCATGCCAACCTGTTGCTAAACAATTCAAACGTTTAATAATTACATAAAATACAAAAACTACGGGAAAACCTCGAGTAGGCAACAACATAGCTCCGGTTATTGCTTTTGACCACAACGTGATGAAGTGCAGGTAGTTTCTACACAGCTGTGAATTTTGCCAAGACTAGATGGCCTAGGCTACATAACACTCCTAGTATGCAGTAAATTAGCAACTATGTGTGTAGGTATAGGTAGCCAACAGGCTACATATAATGCTGTCGTTGATAATGAACGTACACGACCTTGATCACGCCTACAATTTACACTAACACTTCTGTGTAAGGAATTTGACCAATCGGTTTATTACATTTCTGAAGACGCATAGCTTACTGTTCTGCCATTTACTTTCCCATGTCGTTTCATTTAAGCGAACTAGTGCATGAGTTTTGCCAATAATTATCGTCAGTCACACCTTTAATCGTATGGTTTATTTAACGAGCATTCTTACAACCAACATATAGCCGACATGGAATGTTACAGTCTGTTATATTGGCTACTTGTAAAACTAGCAAATAAAAATAATTAGGAACCAGAGTTTTATGTCCTGGGAAACCAAACACAATGTCTGTTTATAAACACAACTTCGAAAATCGTAACTAAAGCCAGGACACTCGACAGAATACTTTGTAGGCGAGTTTACAAAGAATAGCCTACTTATTATCTTGTCATGGAAACACTCACCCGTCGTAATGCGCTTTAATTTTCACGTATTCCAAGTGCAGGTCCATCATTGATCCTTGCTTGGTAGGCATTGTAATCCAGTATTCAATATTCAAAATCTAGACGAATTTTAGGCTACTATGGATAGGCCTCTTTCTTTTAAAAAATAACGAGGGAGAGTCATGCAGGAAAAAAACGTAAAAACAAGGTAGTCTACTGGCCTATGTAATGTAGGCCTAACCATATAGTTTACAACTCATCCAGCGTCTGTAGTACATATTAATAAGAGCGGTGAATTCAACAAGTTGACCATTTTCAATTAGGACGCATTGCAGGAGACAAAACGGTTAGCGACTAGTGCTGTACCGGCTGCGACTTCTCTTGCTTTGGTTACTCATGGGGCGGAGAATAATGTCAAAGGCAACGCTTTCAGACGCTGACAGGTCTCGCCGGCTGGTTCAAATCCACCTGTTGTGCGTCCCACTCCGCTCAATAATGCGACCGAACGCTTAGCAAAATGTAGTCGATGACAACTAGGTTATTTACATGACGTGGGAAAACATTCTCAGAATGATTTTAAAATAATAAAAAACACAGCTAAAGCATAATGGGGGAAAGGACATTGGCCACGCTACGAATATTCTAAAAACATACCTATCTGATTAGCCTCCTACACGTTTAGAATAGTCTATGGTTGCTAAATGTTTTTTATGTAGGTTATACTGCTGGAATATAGGCTATTATATTCACATTGCACGCTATTTTTATGCAACACTTGTGCACTTGACTACGTGTAAAAAGATTTGTGAACTGAATTGTAGCAAAGTCCACCGTAAAATCCGCGCCCCGATCACCTTGTGTCCTCAGAGCAGTAACTATGCAATATTGTACAGCCCAATAACGATAGGCTACGTTAAAATTGGTAAAACATTTCCTTTGTCGCGAAATATTTAAGTTAGTAAGTTTATCGTCTTCAAGCCTACAGGTGGTTGCGAGCCAAAAGTGAATTACAACACGAATTCTCAAATCATCAACAGTTCTTGCAGTTATATCTATAGCGTATGCTGTTTTTCCCGTTATACCCCAGATAGAGTTTCGGCATTGGCTACATATTCAATCTGTCTCCCAGGGGATTTAGCTAACATGGCGGAAAACTGTTTCGAAGAGCCAATTAAAGTGAAGTAAGAACACCTGGTATCCAATAGGACGAGAGAAAGGCAGCATCTGAAAAAAATGCGGAAATGATTGGGATTATGTTCATCCAATTGAAATTCGATGTGATATCACTCAATAAAAGTTAAATATAGCCTTTTGATCCGTGTTTTAAATCCATCCATACACTCTAATCGCAATGATTACAATCTATTATAACCAACAAACTATTTAAAATTGTTGGGGGAAATAATGGAAATCTATTCATTATAGGCCTAATGTGCTTTAGCCTATAGCAGCCTGCTTTTATAATATTCAGTAAGAACTTATTTGGTATTAAGATTTTTGCTTCGGTTTTGTTTCTGTGCTACCTACAGTTATGCATAAATTTATCTCAAGAAATGACTTGGTTTTGCTTTATTTGAATTTGAATTTGAATTTGAAATGTCTTTCAGTGAGTTTTCCTGGCCACTGTTACTTCTAGCTTGCGCTGTGGGTGTTTCGGCCAGGGTAAATTAAAGCGTATTGTGACAAAACCTAAAACAACGTATTTACCGCTACTTAATTGTAATTAAAACGTTGCCACTGGGAAGACATCAGACCACAAACGTACGACACATTTTAGCACCATCTATAGGACTGAATTTGAAATTGTATCACAGAGTAATTGTGTTACTTTTATGACGGTCGTCAGAACTATATACAGTGCACAGGACTACCTGCTTTTTACAACACCTATATATTATATAAATGTTCCACCAAAAGTAATATAAGCTCGAAGAATGTCCTAATGTTTTCTGGGAATGCGATGATGTTTTGAGTGGCCCTTGTGAGTGAGAATGACTCTCTCCATGGTGCTACCGTGGCGAAGCATAACCAGCTAGATTGTTGCCACTGGGTGTCAGTAGAGACCAGTTTTTCTTAATATGATGCAAGACCATGGACTTGTGCGTCAACGTGTAATAGGATAAAGGTAGGGAGAAATGTGCACGAAACGATTTTGCATTGTCATTATCATGTGTAATTACCATGCGACATGGCAAGACCTTGGAGAAGTCGCGACAAGAGGAACAATTTCCCTCCCCTTACCTGCAATTTGTTATCAGATCTTCCAGTCCTGCCAAAAATGCTGAATGCTTTCTTGGCTTTACTAGCCCTACCAGTAATGTCCTCCATAATGTTTGGCACAAAGACATTTTGTCCTTGATTTAGCCTTGTAATCCACAATTTTAGATGTTGATGAACTCCAATAACACACCCCAAAGGCAATCAAAAGCCTAGAATCAAGACTAGATACTGAAAGCCCTGTTATACCTGCACTAACAAAGCAACTGAACACACCTGACTAATCATAAACACCTGTGGAGCCACGTGTGGGGTGGGGGACGTGAATTGTTTGATTACGAATCTAAAACTGTGGAGTACACAGTCAAATACGAAAAAATATGTCTTCGTCCAAAACATCATCGAAGGCACTATATATTTAGTGTTCATTTTGTGATTGGTGGGTGAGCACTGTTTAGATCAGACATTTATTACTATGTCTTAGAGCAGCTTTTTTGTACAAACATGTTTAATAGTTGTCTTATGCACAGTTGAAAAAAAGTACAAATACAAAACCCAAAGCACATATAGTCACAGGTAATTAAAATGGCATTTCATTTGGTGTCATGGTTCTGTGTTTCCATTTCTGTCTTTCCTTGTTGGGCCAGATGGCGGCACTTCTGTTTTGTGTCCTGCTCGTTCCCCTGTTAATTTTATTATTGCTTTCAATTATTTTATTATTGTTTCTGATTGTCTCATTGTTCCCACCTGTGTCTTGTTATCCCCTCCTTTTTTGGTTTGATTGTTCTTTGAGTTCACCTGTGTCTTGTTACCCGTTTATTTAAGTTCTTTGTCCCCTTGACTCGGGTGCTGGTTCCTTGTGTTTGTTTCCGACTTGTGTTTGTTTCCAACAGTATGTACCTGCCCGTGTTTTTGACCCGTTTGTGTTTCTGACTTCGTTTCCGCCTGTGTGCAGGGTTCATACACTTTTTCACCAATGATTTTCAATGACTTTTCCATGACTTCTCCACAACCTTTAACTGAATTTCCATGACCAAAACAAATGACTTTATCTCAGCGGGACGATTTAAAATTATTTATTGTAACACTAAGTAAAATTAGGTCTGCATCTGAAACATATGGTGCCTCTCTAAAACAAATAAACACCAGACACACTTAGATACATTCTTTCATATTTTAATTCGAATAGTTTAACATTTTGTCAATGTCTCAAACAGGGCTCGAAATTGCGACCATTTTGGTCGCATATGCTCCCAAAATTTAATCTGTGCGACCTCGAAATATAATTGGGAGCATTTGTGCGAGTGCAAATAATTGTTCTGGTGCGACCTTTTTTTTTTCCCAGTCGAACGTCTTTCTCTGTACATTCGCTAGTTAGTACAGTCAGTATGTGCCTTGTGAGCTGATGGTGACCCTTCTAACCAATCGCGAGCTTGACAGTCTTACCTTTAATGCTGATTTTAAATTGGTTAATACTAGCCTTCAATCACCCCCTTTCGCTGCACTCCACTGTCACGCAACACAGAGCTAACGCGTTAACTAATGTTACCTGAAGACAAAAGTTTATGTTCAATTTATTAGCGTTAGCGGTATTAATGTGACGAGAAGCGCTTTGTCGTTTGAATGCATAACACTTGAAGAGTCGACACATTTTATGCGTGACAGTTTAACTGTTACTTGTAAACCGTACTGTTATATTGTCGTTTTTTTATCAATAAAAATACGTTTTATTACCATACATACTATTTTTATGATTGGATTAATTAGTCATTATATTTGATGCAACTCTAGCTATATTTCCATTACTTTTCCAAGGCCTGGAAATTGCATTTTAAATTTCAATGACTTTTCCAGGTTTTTCATGACCGTACGAACCCTGTTGTATTCTTTTAGTTTTGTTATATGCCCCTCGTGGCTCTTTGTTTGTTGTTTTTTGTTAGTAAAATCTTATTTGTATCTACATTTTTGAGTTTCGTGTTTGCTCCCACTCTGCGCCTGGGTCCTAGCCCCCGTATCGTGACATTTGGCATATTCAGTACATTGGTCAGGGGTGCTGGGATTAAAATGGTGCACTGGTGATGACGTAATGTGTAGGCCTCAGACAGTCCAGGAAGCTATGCTAAATCTAGAATCCCTGGTTATGCAGAATTAACAAATAAAGTCACAAACAGAGACTATACAAGATTCCTAAATGAGGTTGTTGTAATTATTGTGTGCTGTGATTAAAAACTCTCACCTACTGAAAAAGGAAACAGATTATTTTTGATAGATCCCACAACACAAGAAGCAGCAAGTTCAAAAGAAAGTAAAACCACCTATTAAACCCTTGTCCAACAATACCACTCATTAAGACACGTGAACAACATTTAAGTGACAGGATGGATTAAAAACAGAGTAGCAACATGTGTGATGTTATTTTATCAGCTCACATTACCCTACTGAAGGAGCAACAAAATGAGAGGTGTATCAATATGTGAAAAGCTAATTATATGATAGGCTATTAAGTCCAGCTGCCTTTCGAAGAAAAAAGTTCTTATTACACCCACATACCTTTGAGACAAAAGTTCAGTAACTGTGAACAGCTGCAGAATTGTAGTAGCTCCTGTACTTGAATGAGCATGATGTAGTGATCCCGATATGTTACCTTGTCCTAGGGTAATGAGCCACTGTTATCCTGGTTAATTATGGAACAGCTGATGAGGGTTCTGGGGGAAGTGCTCAGTGTTGTGGGCTGTGGGCTCTTGTGAAGATCGCTGGTTTCAGGAATCCAGTGATTTCCCAGGGTGCAGAATTTCAGGTAGACATTTTCTCGCTCACACAGTGAGTCCCCAGTGATACACGCTCTTCTGTCCAGAGTGCCAGTCTCTTAGTTAACTGCTGCAGCTGTACAGGGGGCTGAGTGACTGTTACATGTTGCTGATGGTGAGGTTTTGGAAGTGGAGGAGGAGACCGTGTTCCACACATCCAGCGCTGGATTCGCCCAACACCGCGAGGAGAGGGCGCAGGGCGGTGAACACCGTGGAACAGGTGTTACAGCAGAAAGCTTTGACCCACTGCAATTTGTGACCCCTCAGGCAGCTGTCTCTGTTCAGGACTCTTTGCTAGTTTCTTCTATGGAAGTCTGATTTAAAAAGTGAATTCATTATTATTAATGCACAAGATCCCAGCCAAAGATGTCATTCTGAGAGCAACACAAATAGCGAGCTCCATAATTTTTTGGACAAGGACATTTTTTCTAGATCTGGCTCTGTACTTCACGATTTTAGATTTGTAGTCAAACAATTAGGCTTAAAACTTACCTCTTTAGTTTAGCTACTCTGTAAAGCGTCTTTGTGACAGTTTTCTGTAAAAAGCACTCTACAAATAAAATTGATTTGATTTGTATTGATTTAAAACTTCTTGACTGGTCAAGTCATTCACCCCATTCCTTCACCAGGCAGGAGCTGAAAATGGCTGCAGTACAGGCCTGGCAGAGCATCACCAGACACTCAGCATCTTGTGATGCGTATGGCTCACGGACTGCCAGCAGTCATTGTATGCAAAGGATATGCGACAAATTACTATAACATGATTACATTCATTTCATAACATCAATATGTCCCAAACATTATGGTGCCCTGAAATGAGGGGGTTATGAATGTAAATGTGTTGTAATTTCTGTGGTGAAACCAAAGCGGATAAATGTGAATAAAAGGTGAGAATGTGCACTTTAACAATTGCTTGATTACAAATATTATATTATGGAGTACACAGCCAAATCAAGAAAAAAAAATATATATATATATATATATATATATATCCAAACATTATGAAGCTCACTGTAAAAGCATAATCACTGCTTGTCTATCAAACCTTGTTAGCTGCACTTGACGAGAAAGTGAATTATAAGATATGATGAAAAACCTGCATACCAAATACAGACAACTCACCTTCAATGGGTTCTTCCTCCCTGGAAAGAAAATAATTAAAAAATGACCAGGAGCATCCAAAACCCCTGATGGCCATGAGGTCATACTGTTTTATTTAGATTTTTGCCTTGATCCAAATGTTTCTTACTCATAATCAGTACACCAGTGCTCAACAGTATTTTCACAACCGATGCGGTTACCAACAGATATTCCCAAATGTCCAGTAATATTTAAATTTGGTTCATAGTACTAATGCATTCTCCCAATTGCTCCAGGAGCCAGCCATGTTGGCTATAGTGTGTCGGTCGTTGAAGAATGGGTAAAATGCATAACTGCCATATTAATATAAAACCAAAAAGCATATGCATGCACTGCATATTAAATTAACAAAATTAAACAATGAGAATTTATTAATAAATTCAGACAAGTATTAACTAACCTTCTTTAAAGCACTTTCCAATTAGTCCAGCACATAGCACAGCTGTTAGTACCAATAGTACTGGTCCAAGAATCCCTAATCTACTTCGTTCAGGTATATTTTCACAAACTGTATCGTTTGTTTTGGTTCCTTCTGCAGTCTTCTGTTGGTCAAAATTACATCTGAAATAAGAAATGAGAGCAAACTTGGATTAGATCATTTCCTATCAATCGGGCCTCCCTGTGTCTCTCGCCATTCTCACCCATCCCAGATGCTGACATCCTCCCACTTTATAAACCAACTTATCCTTAACCGTGACCTGGGACCAATCCCCACTCCTTTCCTCCAGGCTCTCATCTGAACTACTCCCATACATCTCCAAACTCTCTGGCCACTGGCTGTATTCCTACTCCCTTCAAACAGACCCAAGTCACAGCTCAGGCTAGCTGTCTATGGTGTATTCCCACTTCTCTGGCCCCCACCCCCAACCCTGATCAGGAATATATGGTTTAGAACCTGGATGGATGGAACTCAACTTTGCCAAAATGTTGCTTAGTCCCAAGTCCTTGCCCATTCAAAATCTGTCGATTAGTCTTGACAATACAGCAGTGCGCACTGAAAACACATCTCAAACTGTATCCCAGCATCCTTAACCTTATCTTCTCCCTCCTAACACTATTTTGAATTTATTGAACATCAACTGATGCAACTGTGCAACTGATGCAAAAGGATATTTTGTATTCCGTTTTTTTTATTGTGCCTTTTAATATGGCACTTAAGTGTAATGATTATGACAGCACTTCTTTACACTTAGTTTCAGTTAGTTCACTTAGTTTTAACAGTTTTCCAGATGAGTTCTCTCTAGTTATACTGTCGCTCACTGAACCATAGTATGTGCACAATTCAGTAATTCGCCCTGCGTACGAGAATGTAAACATAAAAACACCATAAAATTAATATGAAACAAGTAATTTAACAATGGAGGTGCCAAGCAGATCCTTTTGTATGCTGTTAAACCAAAACAAAAGTCAATAAACCGTAAACTGTAGTTCAGGAAACTTGACCTACTTTCTCCATGCTGTGCAGTTGACACCATATGTAGAGAAATAACCATGTGGACACTGTTCACACTGTGTATCCGTAGTTTTTGTCCCTGCACAGAACACACCACTCAAGTCATTCACACACACCAAAGTTCCCCTCTATCATTTTATAATGAAGATGAATGATAACTGAAACATTTAATGCACACTAAATACCTTCATCAACTGAAATAGTTATTTTACATGATAAAAGAGTGTAAAGAGATAGGAAGTCAGTCCAAATACATAAAAATATATATATATGTATTTTCTGGAGTTGGTACCATGGGTTTAAAATTCTCTACAAAAGTCTCCACTCTTCCTGAAAAGAAGGCACTTCCTCCCCAATTTACTGGTAAAACTGTAGTAAGTTGTAGTACAGTGAAGTAGACAGCAGCTGTCAACAGAAAAATACATTTCTCTAATGTAGGCAAAATGTGTGTTTGGTTGGAGCTGCCAGAACTTCACTGAAGTGATGGGCCCAGTGGTCCATGGACCGAATCCTGACCACTCCAGTGCCAGCTATGGCCGGATAACTGGTGAGGTGGTGATAAATAATTGGCCTTGGGGGTCAAACTCTGGTTTCAATCAACAGGGTATCACTCGTTGTGTACAAGCCAATCCGCTGATTGATTAGGTGCCTGTTGTCTGCCTGCACTAGCTGTAAAACAGGCGCACTGGGTGGGCAGCTCAGCTGGAGGACTACAGAGCATAAGCAATGGCGGCAGCCTGTACACCCCAGAAATGATATAGGTCACTGTAGTTACAGGAGGGGCTTTGTTGTAACTGGGCACTGCAAATTGGGGGAAATGTATGAATGGAGAATAAAAAAACATACAGTTAAAAAGGGGGATTGGGGCAAATTATACAAAAAATATATACTCAGTCTCAGATGAAATTAAGAGTTATTAACTGAAATCTTACCTGGTACTTTGACGTATTCACCAGGGGAGCATGTGGAATGTTTTATTGCATAACTGCACTCTTTATTTTTTGAATAGCTTTTACAATAAAATCCATCGTTGACATCACAGACTGCGTTGCTGGTTGTTGTACACTCATTAAGAAAAATTAGTCCCTGCCCTAGAAAACATGTTTTGCAAAGTTTGAACTTTCAAAAGCATTGTATTTTATGATATGAATGATTATGAAATTAATATGAAAGTCATGAAAACTGACCTGGATCACAAGTATTACATGGGAGGCACCTGGTAAGTCCGTTGGGTTCATCCATGTATGTCCCTCTGATACACGGAATACATGTTGTGCTGGAGTCTGAAGTGCAGTGTCTGTGCACAACTGAACCTAGTAAAACACATCTTAACATGTTTATCATTTAATCTATTTTGGATTTTTTTTTTTTTGCAAAAGATCAACACCCCCCCCTCAGTCCCCCAGCTGTCCTGTACAGAAATATTTTACTTAACCTTAAAAGGAATTTTATTATTTCCCACAAACACACACTTATTTATTTATTCAATGGTTAGCCATTCCCATAATAAATAAGTAACTAGATTAGGCATGAGGATTACCTTTTCCACACATAGGACAACATTCTTCAGCACCAGTTTTGTATTCTGCAGGCCCACACTCACTTCCAATTGAGCAAACAATGCACATTGAAAACATTACCTGTGAAAATAAAGATGTTAAATTTGAACTTTTTTTTTCTTGTAAATTTATATTCTATGACACTTTACCATTCACACAATTCTGACAATTATGAATAGCAGTGATTATCATTTAAAATAAAGGATATTTACAGGATATCAAAGGCAAGTATAAAATGGTCTGATAAATGTAAATCAGTAATTAAAGGTGACCCTGTGGTTCATAAATTCAGCTATTTCCTGGATCAGCTATTTCCTCCCTCAATATGGGCGGTTCTATCCAGTTGAGGTCAGCAATGAAAAGCTAGAGGTTTGCAAGGGGAGGCTAAAGACATGCTAAGGCCATTCATGTTAGCGAATGCCAGCAGTCCACTTTTCCACTGCACTCACAGGATGTGGCGCAAGACAGCATCAAGTCAATTTACAATTTACTCATTTAGCCGATAGTTTTAATCAAAGTCCATTTAACAGTAAGCAAACACCGTAGAAAAGATTATTCGACCAGAACTTTATTACGTTGCGAGGAAAAAATATACTCGGTCAGCTAAACTCCGGAAGGCGGTATAGGTGTGGCATTTACATGCAAGACGATTTCTGGGAAATTGCTGGTATTACTATATTACTTTCTTGTCAAGGTTAAGAATACGCGAGTTTACCAGGGTAGATAACTCCAACAGTTACTGCGTATTTACACTGATCCTGGGAACACTTCTTAATTACAGATAAAAATAATACAAACTGTTACAATGCATCTGACGAGCTTAAATCTAGAGTGAATTTCGTCCATTTTATTGCGAAATTTTTTAGAAATAAAATTGCTAGTAAGCAAAAAAAGGTAACGAATGGTAGCTATGATGTCCAGTGTTATTATCACGACACCTCGTCGAAGTTTTCGCTCATAGGGCATTGTTCTCTATAAGGGTGTTAGCACGTTAAGCTAATCTACGCAGTTTAAATGGCGAATAAACAACTCCGCCATTTTACATTACAGTTAGGCGAACTTCCTTTGCACTTACCACACGACATACGGATGGCGGCATGTTATCATTTTCAATGTATTATGTAGTAGCCATCAACCAAATTTCATAACTTTGTTCTGTATTAAATTTAGCCAACAGAAAACGCGCACTTCTATGATGTCGCTCAAAACTTGCATATTTCCCTGATGACTATCAATAGCTGTAGCCATTGAACATGCGCAGTAGAGGCCGAGTACTTCTCAGAGCTTCCTAGGCTTCACTGACTGGCCACTCCTACCCTCTCCTGTTCCTATGTGTAAAAAAAAAAAAGTGTCCGTCCTTAAAGAGCCTGTGTGAAATAGGCTGTGTCCCAAACCGCATACTTCCATGCTCCACACTACCCTGCTCCAGAATATGCACTCCGAACCATGGAAGTGCTGTACCACATGTTTTCAAACTTTTAAGAATTTTAGCATACAAACTGTTGATAAATTACTTACATTTGTAGAAGGCCTCAGGAGGAACAACCTCACGTCGTCGTTGTTCTTCTAACAGTTTTTCTCGAAATGAATTATGGGATTTTTCCCAGTCGGAGCATGCACGGATGCACACTTCAAATTTTGATCAAACGGAGTGCGCATCCGGGTACTTTATCCATACGCCACACTACCGAACTTAGGTTTGGACTCGCACTCCAAGATGGAGGCATGCTCGCTATGCGCACTCGGAGCATGGAAGTATGCGGTTTGGGACACAGACATAGTGTTACAGTGATGACGTATTTTTCTAGGCCAAACTTTACAGTCTCTGGGCCAAACCCAGATGTTTCTTCCGCCATGCGTTCCCTAGGACCTAGGCTGATTCCATAGAGGCAGATTCCCACTGAACTGTTGCTATATTGAAACTACAGCGGTTGTCACATAGACATATATCTATGGGTTGTAACGTGCAGGCGGCCCGGTAAGGAAACTTCAGTGGCGGTTGCCAGAAAGCGACAATTTTTGTAGTTCGAATATAGCAACTTGTTAGCAACTTACTTTTTAAAAGTACATAACTGCTTCGAAATTCACGGTTGAGATATTAATGGGTATAATTTGTCTCGTAAAACAAAACGTATCTTAGGCTTACGTTCACCACAGACCTTATATTTGGCAGAAAACGAAATCCCTATGGGAAAAAGCATTGGAGATCTGAGGAAGGAACATATGGCTCAAAAATGCCAACAAAGTTCCAGGTTTTAGGACTACAAACTGCAACACTCTGTATGGGTGTGGAATAAGTAAGATGGAACTACCTATGGTAATTTGTCAGTGAACTGCACAACTAACTAAAATATTATCTTTTTCATTAATAGCATACTTCTGCTTGGAAAAGAAATTAAAACCAATATCTTATTCTGCTGCTGGGTCAGTACATCTGATGTGCCATAAATTCATATTTTTCAAAATAAGGAAGCACAAACTTTTTATACATCATTTTGACATACCACCCCTTTTGGTACATATGGTAACAAAATTTAAGGAACTAAATTATGCTTCATGTACAGTATTTACTGCCAATTCCTCCAAGTACTGATCAGACTGTTTTACAGCATGCTACTTGTTTCGCTGTAGAACTCGCACTGCGTATCAAAAGTCAAACAAAAATGAAGAGAAAGCTATCTCTAGGTTTGTTTAGTTAAGGCTTATTTACCTCAACACAGGTCAGTGGAACAACTATTCGGCTTTGCCTGAATTTAACAAGTGCAACAATTTCTGTTGTTTTGCAAATGTTTGTAACAGACACATTTATATTGTGTATATGGACCATTCCACAGAAGTCATGCAAACTCTGGGTTGGATAAAAAGTACTTCTTTTATAACACATATTGTATGTTATACTGTATCTGAGAGACAGAAAAAATATACTAGACCATGGGTGGCCAACCAGTCCAGCATGAAGAGCCAAAAAAAAAAACCACACCATTGCAAAGAGCCGCACAACACATGCATGCCCACACTAAAACAGCAACAGTGACTTACAGGCCTAATGAAATAATACATAGCCTAACAGTTTTCATAGGTCATTTCTTACCTCGGTTTACTCAGTTGGACACCTGGCAGTCTTTGTTTGCCACAATCCTTTTCAGTTCTGTGCATTTGAAATGTGAAAAGTGCATTTCATGGTCATAGACAACTGCTAAACACAGGTTCAGTAAGATACAATACTTATTTTGTACACAGTTTAGTTCACACAGTGAACACTATTCAGACCTAACCAAACCAACTAGGCAGAAGAATAAGCTACAGAATTAGGACAAATACAAATTACCAAAAAGTGCTGGGATGGGGCAACATGTAACAAGAGTCATGAAAAAAAGGGGGGGGGGATTTAGAGTGAAATATACAGCGTGGTGGTGGTTAGTCTAGGTATAGTCTGAAGGGATGAGTCTTCAGGCCACGGTGGAAGATGGGTAGTGAGGGGGAGGTTCGGAGAGGGACGGGGAGTTTGTTCCACCACTGGGGAGCTAGGGTGGAGAAGCTCTGTGATCCCTTAGGTCGGGTGGGAGGGGTTACAAGGTGCCCTGCTGCCGCAGAGCGGAGTGGTCGATCAGGGACATAGGATCGAAACATGTCCTGCAAGCAGCAGTCACTGTGTGCCATCAACCGTGATTGAGAGTTCACGTAGTAAAGAGGTCTTGCATGGGAAGAAGAGCAGCTCAGTTTTGTTGAGGTTGAGCTACAGATGGTGGCTGGCCATCTAGGTGGAGATGTCAGCCAGGCAGGAAGATATCTTATCATCGACCTGTGTGGCCGAGTGGGGGAAAGAAAAGAAGAGTGTTAAATTTGGAGCACAAATTTAAAGTTTTCACAGCTTTACTACTGCATGAGGTAGATAATGTTCTAGATAATGTAGGACTCTGCTTCCTTTTTAAAGGTACAAAAATAGGGCTTAATTTTTAACACCTTACATTTATGGATAGAAAACTTGGGCAGCAATATGATGAGATTACACAGAAAAAATTCATTTTCTAATTCTTTCCTATAATTTGTGAAACCAAATACATCCTTCAAGCAAATTCATCTTCATAATTGTGTTCAATTGGTAAAAGAATACATTACCCGGGCCCACCCCTCATTAAAATGTAAAGAATCTAAATGGTTTTAACGTAGCAGAACAATTCCATGTATCAGGGGCAGTACTAGCTGCACGCAGCCCACCTAATAGTATTTTTATCAGTCTTTGTTATTTCCCCATAAAGTCATGTGCTCCTTTACCTTCATCCTGTGGCTGGTTTGTGCTGTTCATTCCTTCACGTTCTGTCAGATCTGTTGCCTAGCAAAGTGGAGACTTTAACTCAGTAAATACAGTATTAACCATAAAAGCGTAGAGGTCATTGCATAGTCCCAGGAGTGACATCTGAATTAATTAAATTAACTTCATAGCAAATGAAATTCTGCTCTAGAAAGATATTTGAAAAGTTAGGCGCATGACATAAAAAGCTTCTCACGTACCACGTTCTGCCTTCTGCTCCCTGAAAGCAAAATAATGCTTAATTAGTTAATTACTAGATAATAACATTTACATTTTTCTGAAAAACTTATTATGTAACATTGCATTACTTTTCCTTTTTGATTTTCTTGTTTAATTGTTTAATATGCTAACCACTCATAGCACTTGTATAAATATGAAGATTTCTGTTCACAATAAAAACTGCTATTAAAACAGCATCACCCTTTACATGTTTATTCAATTAAATTTTAAAAAGTCTGACCAGGTAGACGAGGAAACTTACTTAAAATGAAAATGGTTCTTAAAATGACAACTGATACTTCTAATACAAGCAGCACAGTAACTATGAGAATATCTTGGTCCACATTCACGGTCCAACGTGTTTTTTCTTTTTAGAATTCATCTTCATAATTGTGTTCAATTGGTAAAAGAATACATTACCCGGGCCCACCCCTCATTAAAATGTAAAGAATCTAAATGGTTTTAACGTAGCAGAACAATTCCATGTATCAGGGGCAGTACTAGCTGCACACAGCCCATCTAATAGTATTTTTATCAGTCTTTGTTATTTCCCCATAAAGTCATGTGCTCCTTTACCTTCATCCTGTGGCTGGTTTGTCCTGTTCATTCCTTCACGTTCTGTCAGATCTGTTTTCTAGCAAAGTGGAGACTTTATCTCAGTAAATACAGTATTAACCATAAAAGCGTAGAGGTCATTGCATAGCCCCAGGAGTGGCTTCTGAATTCATTAAATTAACTTCATAGCAAATAAAAGTCTGTTCTTGGAAGGTTCTAGAAAAATTAAGCACATAATGTGAAAAGTTTCTCACATACCATGTTCTGCCTTCTGCTCCCTGAAAGCAAAATAATGCTTAATTAGTTAATTACTAGATAACAACATTTACATTTTTCTGAAAAACCTATTATGTAACATTGCATTACTTTTCCTTTTTGATTTTCTTGTTTAATTGTTTAATATGCTAACCTAAATTTTAAAAAGTCTGACCAGGTAGACGAGGAAACTTAATTAAAATGAAAATGGTTCTTAAAATGACAACTGATACTTCTAATACAACCAGCACAGTAACTATGAGAATATCTTGGTCCACATTCACGGTCCAACGTGTTTTTTCCTTTTAGAATTCATCTTCATAATTGTGTTCAATTGGTAAAAGAATACATTACCCGGGCCCACCCCTCATTAAAATGTAAAGAATCTAAATGGTTTTAACGTAGCAGAACAATTCCATGTATCAGGGGCAGTACTAGCTGCACACAGCCCATCTAATAGTATTTTTATCAGTCTTTGTTATTTCCCCATAAAGTCATGTGCTCCTTTACCTTCATCCTGTGGCTGGTTTGTCCTGTTCATTCTTTCACATTCTGTCAGATCTGTTGCCTAGCAAAGTGGAGACTTTATCTCAGTAAATACAGTATTAACCATAAAAGCGTAGAGGTCATTGCATAGCCCCGGGAGTGACATCTGAATTAATTAAATTAACTTCATAGCAAATGAAATTCTGCTCTAGAAAGATATTTGAAAAGTTAGGCACATGACGTAAAAAGCTTCTCACATACCTGTTCTTCATTCTCCTCTCTGAAAACAAAATAATGGTTCATTATTTAATTACTTGATAACTACATTTAATTTGTTTTAATAACTTGAAAATATAACATTAAATTATTACCTTTCCTTTTTTATTTTCTTGTTTAATTCTTTAACATTGAATATCACCAACCGATGGAGTACTACATTACTGCATTACTTTTCCTTTTTTAATTCCCTGATTAAATATTAAATATTTAATATGCTAACCACTCATATCTCTTGTATAAATACAAGGATTTCAATTCACAAAATGTGTGTAGCACAGCCAACCTTAAACTGCTATTCAAACTGCATCACCATTTACAAGTTTATTAAAAGTAAAATTCAAAGTCTGACCAGATAGAGGGAGAAACTTACTTAAAATGAAAATGATTGCTAAAATAACAGCTAAAACAAGCAGCACAAGCACAATAACGATGTAAACAGGAATATTTCTTGGTCCACATTCACTATCTGATGTGTTTGTTCCTGCTTTAATTTCCTGAAGTCCCAGGGTCTGGCAACTGTCAAAAAAATAAACATATTATAAGTCCAAATCTCAATACCAATATCAATACACAAATAACAATGAGTAACAACTCCTGTTTGGTTTTGCTTTACCCCAGACTGATTTACTCATCTGGAAAATGATGTTATTTGGGAATAAATGTAGGAAACTTACTCTCTGTGTGGTTTGCAGTACGCAGAAAAGGATTCATTTGAAAAAGTTTTATCAGGACAGTATCCACATTTGGTATTAGTCGATGTTGTTCCTGTGCAAATATAAATCGGAAGGTACGTCAAGACATTAAAAATCTTAAAAAACTTTTTCAGAAACATAGACCGTGTAGTTAAGTGAGTTAATTTTACTAAACAGACACGGATAAAAAAAGGAATAGTTCACTTTGTGGAGTTGTTCGATACTATTTCAGTTTTAGTGTATGTTCCTAATTGGCCCAGATAACTTATGTCTGCGATGAAGGATACTCTATATGCCTACAGAAGTTTTTGGTGATCTGCCAGTATTGTGAAAAATATATCTACTTCCTCAGGGTGACCCACGTTGTAGGGGCATCCACCAATCAAAAACATACACTAACCCTGGAACCTATTTTAAAAAACCCAACTGTCCCTTCAAGATATTAATGCAATCCAACCGTTGTGTAGGATGAACTGTCCAGGCCTGCAGATGGTGTGTTTCTGCGCAAAGCTGCACCCCTTATTATCAGTCTTAGTGCAGTAGTGGTGATCCAGAGGCCCACACACTGTGTCAGAGGTGGGGGTGCACTCTCTCTCTGTTTTTAAACCCAAGTCTGTGGAGGAACGGTGAATAAAGACCCATATTAACACATTATTTGAGTATTTTGGTAACAGACCTGTTCATCATTCACCATCAAGTCAAAACAGCATATTGAATTTTAATTACTGTAAGAAATCTTATATATATTATTATTAAAAAGACAGTCAAGCATGTTGCAAATGGCCATGTCATGAATGAACACGTTAGTTGAATATAAATCTTTTCTCACCTGGCTCACACACTGTACAAGACAAACAATGAGGCAGACCGTTGGGCACGGCGATGAATGACTTTTGAATGCATGGTACACAGGATGTGCTAGTGTACTCCGTGCAGTGTTTATAAACACGTGTCCCTAATCAGAAAAAATGACACAAAACAAAGCCAAAATGTACCCATTTGAAATGACATTTCAATGATGACAAAATAAAGAGCACCTTCACTTTTTAATTCCTGCAAGCCAACATCTACTGCATTAGAAGCTTTATTCTGATAAAAGATGGTGACTTACCAGGTGTGCACATTGGGCAGCACTCTCCATTAATTTCATATTCTGCACTTCCACAGGAATAGGCGAGGCCACAGAACAGGAGCAATAGATATGCCTGAAGCAAATGTATTAGTACACATTATACTGGAAGCAAAGTCTGGTGCATTCTCCTCCACTGTCTCCTTATTACGAAATCTTAAACAAAATTTTAATGATTTTTGTGACTTTTTTTTCGTGCTGAAGCCAGTAGCTTGTTATCACTTTGACAGTTTAACTGAATCCTTTTATGTATGTGTTTCTGTATGTGTGTGGTGGTGGCAGTTGAAATGTCAGTGGTAGAGGTGTCAGAGAGAGAGGGGGTGCAGCTTTAGAGCTTCAGCACCCAGGGGCCCACAGGGGGTCTTAATCCAGCCTTGCCTACAGGGGACAAAGATGAATTGCCAGGTGGCAGGAAGATATATCTGTGACATGACTATGACAAATGTTACCTTATGACTGTGATAAGGGAGTGAATTATATTGTTATGTGACATTCAAATAAAAACTGAAAAGAAACAGAAGACAGAAGTCAGAAACAGGAAAGTGTGAGAATGTACATGTCATAACAGAAGCACCAAAGCTATACTAAATAAGATAATGAGACAAAACTTTAATCTCTTACCATCCATAAAGGGACTTTAAAATGCCACATATCTAATTTCCTCTGAAAGCATATTCCTGTGCACAATAAAACAGACAGCGTTAATTTAACTCCAAGAGGGTCACATGTACAGAGTAAAATGTCAGAGTTTAAAACTTAATACTTTACTGTGAGTTTGATAGATGTCCATCTGTCGTAATACACAAAATTATGGTCAGATTTCTTCCCTTTGTGGAGGTCCTGGTTTTCGTGATCCAGCCTAGAAAGAACAACATGTTGCATAATCCTCACGTTAATTTCATTTCTGTATTCTCTCTGCAGTGCATTACAGGATATGTTAAAACATAGCTAAAAAGGTAACATCTATACACATTTTTATTTATAAAGGTAACTGCTTTTAGAGCTTAGTCGATTCAAAAGTAAACAGAAACTGAACTGTATATTTATGGGTAGAAATTATACAATAACATTCAATTTTTAAAAACATTACATTACATTACAGGCATTTAGCAGACGCTCTTATCCAGAGCGACGTACAACAAGTGCATCAGTTCAAGGTGCAGAGGTGCAGAAAAAACACACGAGTGAAGTAAAGATCGTAGTGCCAGAAGTGACCACATAGATCAGGACTCCAACCCTGTAGGGTAACCTGTTCAGCAAACAAACAAACAATCCTGCCAAGTACAAACTAGCACTGAAATCACATTTGCCTAATCAGAATCAGAATTATAGTTAAAGTAATTCCAACCAGGGGAAAACATGTTGCAGTGAGGACTGAATGGACCCCCAGTGACCTGAACGTGCTGAACTTTTGCTCTGGAACCTTGCCATATCTTAATCATATCAGTAAAATTCCATAACTCCTGAGGGAAAATAAATTATACCAACCACACAGAAACAATATAACAGGTGAGAGGTCTGTATATTGTTCATGTTACTTGGATCCCGGAACAACCCATGAAGCTATGAAATGGTGAAATTATAACAGATATAATAGTAATGATGTTACTTGCTCATTGGTTAATTACTATATACCATTTCATACAGAACAGGAGTTCATTCCCTCAGAGCAACAATGAAAATGAAACAGAAAGTAGCCTAGACTGAAAATCCCCGACCTTACCCATGTTTCATGAAGCATTTTTTTCATCACATGCCCCAATATCTTGTTACGTTCATTATTTGAAAATAGTGTTTAATCGTCAGTGAATTATACGGTATGTGTTTTATTACCCATTGTTTATTTTAGAAAGATAGATCGTCCAGTCAATAATAAATACAAATTTACCCTGCTTCTGTTTAATGAACTGTTCATCAAAGTGGCTGTTATTTATGGGTTTCTATTCATACAAAACTCATTGAAGCAGTATTACTCTCCCAGTGTAAGAGGTGGAAAACATCTGGACCCATGTTCCTTTTTTAATGCAAAATGAATCTTTCTTGTGATTTTCCCCCCTCAACACTGATGCTGAGATAAGAGCAGTAATGGGCTGATTACTCTAATTTGTACCAGTTAAGCTGTTTTTTATTTTTTAGTTGCAAGCTCAATGACACAATGATGTAAAAAAATAAATATTACAATATTATTTTACTGACACAGCTTCTTCAATTTACTCAACTCAGCATGATCCATCTGTTCAACTTGGTGATAACAACACTGGGTGATTTTGTAATGCTAGGAAAGGATAGAAGGGGGTGGACAGAGAGTCAGAAGGGGTTAACCATGGGCTGATGATGCAAAAACAATAAGATCTGTAAGGTGCACCTCTATCTACAAGACAGCCTTGGACCCTGCAACAAGGTGCCCAGTTGGTTCCTACTGTCATTATACAGTATGATGGAGGGTGTATAAATGGTGTAGCAACAACAAATCATATTCGATTAATGCACTTAAAGCACTAACCAGTACTTCAAGTGGACTCGAACAGACGTGTACGCCATACCGGGACTTCTACTTTTTTTCACTTCACTCAGGGCCTTCGACGCACTAAAGGTATTGGTAGCTGAAGGTTTGTATATCTAAACAGCATCTGTTTGATGAATATACATACATATATGATTTCGATATGTACAGAAAAATGCTTTTGATACAGCCCTTGACTGTGACATGTCCCGGTGTCCAGATAGACTACTGATAGCTACTTGGGGATGAATGTGGGAGCAATTTCAGACACACACAGGGGCGTATGAGTGAGTTTGGAATTGGGGGGACACATTAGCTCCCCAGCCCCTACCCCCAAACACCTCCAGAATACTGTAGTTAGTGAAAAAGTTCACTAGTTCCAGCTATCGGTATTAAAGATGCAGACACATGCTAGCCTTATCCATTCTCACCTGCAAGAGCTGGCTTTCTTGTTTCTTTATTGTTCTGTACGCATGTGAGATATCTCCTAATGAGTAACAGGCTAACAGGAGACACCCTGAAAAGGGCACAATAATTATTATGTTTAATCAGCTTAATTATACTTAATATACTTCATTATGAAATTGAAATGCATAACTTAAATACATCAAACTTTCTGTTTTTAGACACTCTAAATGCATGCATAATGTGTCAAATGTGTCTTAAACAGTGTGGGGTTCAGAGGAGGCATGCCAACTGAACAAGGTTGAAGACATACTCTACACCTCAACATCACCTCCCCTCCACCTCTCTACCCATCCAAACCCTCTGCTGACACATATGGAATCTATCAAAACTACCAAAACATATTTATTTACATCATCTGAGAATACCAGAGCGTACAAAAACACTGTAGATCATAGGCAGGAGACAAGGGCGTCATGCAAGCCAAAATTCTGGGGGGGCACAATTAGAGCGGGGGGCATGGGGGTCCTTCCTCAGAAAAAAAAAGAAAATAGTGAGGCAATTTTCTGCAATTTGACATATATATTCAAAGCCTTTTAGGGGATTATTTTAAAACTTCACAAAATCAGTTTTTGTAGCTCAGTAATCTCCCACTTTATATTATATTATAATTCTGTATATTTATTTAGAGATTTTCATGTCAATTATTTGTGCTGTTATGGTTATTGAAAATGACACTCACTTCTACACTGCTGCCACTTTTCTTGAATCAGCTCACTGCCATAAAATTCACACAGCTCTCCTTTACCAATATTAAATAGGATGCTATGCTATCACAAGTCACGACTAGCTAGGGAGCCAGAAGGCTAAACAACCGGATTGAGGGATGGCTACTAACTTCAGATGGTACTAGCCAACTATCTGGCAAAGCAAACTATGCCTACATTTCTCAAATGCAATTAAGTGTGTATAACTAATTGCATTTCATTTTCTCACGTTTGAAAAAGGGATTGATGCTCTACTAACCACTTCAGCAACACACCGTTAAGCTGTAGCCTACATCTCCTTCAGCACTGATGCGCAACAGAGTGCTGTGTGCGTGCGTACCTGCTGTTGCGAACCGATTTAATCGTGCAACTTTTGGAAGAAAACAATACCATAGGGAAAAGGGGTGTGTGACTTTTTGAGGCATGATCTATGACATAATTAGAAGAATACGTTTGACTCATAAAATATACAATGATCATAAGTACATATTATAAAAAATAATAGTAATAAAATAAAATAAAAATATAAAAAATTCTGATATCAAAAATCTGGTACTGTAGCATTTTTTAATAATCCCACTTCAAACTTTCCATGTAATCCAATAGATGCCAATTGAAAAATATGAACGTTTGGATAAGAATTTCTCCCCAAATGTAAAAGTTCACAAAATTATGACACTTGTTCCTAGCAGGAGGGGTCCTGGTCTACAACTTACCCCATTTCTGAGAAACTTTACTGTAGCAATTTTTAATAATCCCACTTCAAACTTTCCATGCAATCCAATAAACACCAATTGAAAAATATGAAAGTTTGGATAAGAATTTCTCCCCAAATGTAAAAGTTCACAAAATTCTGACACTTGTTCCTAGCAGGAGGGGTCCTGGTCTACAACCTACCCCATTTCTGAGAAATTTTACTGTAGCAATTTTTAATAATCCCACCTCAAACTTTCCATGCAATCCAATCATTTCAGACACATATTAAGCGCATAAATGAATCAGTTTTTATCATTTTAAATAATCCATTGTTAACACAGGGGAGCTGAGAAACTAAAACGTTATTATTGAGTAGACTTGCTGCAGTACAGCCCTTTTTCTGGTCTGTCACAATCCATCAATCAGTTGCAGTTAGTCTAAAATTCTGCTACTTGATTGTTTATTGACTAAAACCCATAAAGAGAGCACATATAACGCCTCTTTTAAAAGCTCTGCACCTTTGCCTGGCTAGCAATCCCAGCAAGCTAGCATGCTATATCAAAAATATGCGATCTGTTAGTCACTATAAGACTATTCAGGAGTGCATACATTCCGATTCCTTGACATACACACACAATACAGTAGCCGAAAAAGACTTCCGGTAAAACAAATTTGTCGAGACAAAGAGATGGTAATTCTGCGTGTTCAACCTAAAATACCTTGTTCAAGCTCGATGCATCAACCGTACCTAAAAGGTCGGTGGTATATTTTACCCCGTGTTAGGTTTTGCCCACCTTTCTCCTAAATAGTAATTAGAGGAAATTATAATGTTCATCTAGAGTGGACAAAGTCTAAAGTCTCCCGCAGAGCAGCAGGCAACAGAAGTAGGATTCGAAGCCGCCTGCTCATGTTTATTCATAGCATGAAAAACTTGCTCCAATATCTCCGAATTACTTCTTCCACCTATGAAAACGAATGATTAGCCTAATAAATAACAAAAATCACATGACTAATAAGAAAGTCCGAATATTGGAAGATGCAGTCCGCACACTGTTTAAAAAACAAGATTTAAAAATAAAAAAAACGTTAACGTATTTTCTCCCGCTCCACGCACCTGTTGCTCAATGTAGTTTCATTAAATATATTATGTTCGCAAAGCGTGACAACTTTCATGCTCATTTTAATAAGAAAGTCTTGCAATCCTGCAGTAAACAGAATTCGCTAGAATGACGTACTGTACACAAATTGGCCTGCACAAGATCACTGACGAACAAAACAGAGCATTATATTTTAAACTATCCAAGTGCTGCAAGGGCGGCTGAATTTACCCGTGTTAAAAAAAATGCAACCATCTTCCATTCCAACTATTCCTGCCATTTTCTCCTAAGTAACTACACAGAATATAAGTCTTACCCGACTCACGACGGCGTCAAGAGACAAACTGGTATCCGTATCAAAGTTGTAACTTAGGCTAATTCACTTTCACTTTTGAACTGCTCATTTCAACCCAGGATTTTTGCACAACTGGGCGGCTGGTAAACCAACAGATAACAGCAAGTTCATGGCTGTCTCAAAAAAAAGCACGAAACTAAACGCGGTTAAAAACTTAACTAACGACGTTAGAGGCATAAAGCTATTAATATAACAGTTTGGTACGAGTAAAACCGTCATATATTAAAAGTGTCAATTTGCATGTATAATATCAATCTGTAGACTCTTTCAACGGTTACAACATAAACAAACGTTACTGCGCATGTGTGTTGTTCTGGCCCTAACTTTCCTTCCGGCCAAACCAAGTCGCAGGACCTATACAAAGAGTATTCGAATCTCTTTGACGTATATACACTCACCGGCCACTTCATTAGGTCTACCTGTTCAACTGCAAACTGCACCCGTTAATGCAAATATCTACTCAGACGGAGTGTAGCACAGTGGGTAAGGAACTGGGCTTGTAACCGAAAGGTCGATTCCCGGGTAAGGACACTGCCGTTGTACCCTTGAGCAAGGTACCGAAATTGCTTCAGTATATATCCAGCTGTATAAATGGATACAATGTAAAATGCTATGTAAAAAGTTGTGTAAGTCGCTCTGGATAAGAGCGTCTGCTAAATGCCTGTAATGTAATGTAATACTCAGCCAATCACGTGGCAGCAACTCAATGCATTTAGGCATGTAGACATGGTCAAGACGATCTGCCGAAGTTCAAACCAAGCATCAGAATGGGGAAGAAAGGTTATTTAAGTGACTTTGAACGGGGCATGGTTGTTGGTGCCAGACGGGCTCGTTTGAGTATTTCAGAAACTGCTGATCTACTGGGATTTTTTGGGGGTTTACAGTGAATGATCCGAAAAAAAGAAAATACCCAGTGAGCCGCAGTTCTCTGAGCGAAAATGCCTTGTTGATGGAAGAGGTCAGGCTGGTTCGAGCTGATAGAAAGGGAACAGTAACTCAAATAACCACTCGTTACAACCGAGGTATGCAGAAGAGCATCTCTGAACGCACACCACGTCAAACCTTGAAGCAGGTGGGCTACAGCAGCAGAAGACCACACCGGGCGCCACTCCTGTCGCCTAATGAAGTGGTCGGTGAGTCTATGTCTATGCGCAGTTTGAAAACAGTTTGAAAGTATGAAGCAACGTCTGCGATGAGAATTAACTTCGGGCCAAGTGCATAACATTAACGCGCATGCGTACGATGAAAGCGTCTACAAGTTTTGTGTAATCTTGTTTGTTTCTTCAGAATGTTTTTTCAAATATTCTAATTCAGTGTTCAAGAACTTCACTGCTTTCAATTACCAGTAGTGATTGTTACGTGAATGTTCAGATTCTACATTCTAATGCCATATAAATAGTAATCAATCAATACTGTGTGCTTGTTTATAAAAGGGTTTACAATATAACTGATTCAGAACATTGCTAAACGGCAAACCACGAATCTGGTTTCCAGCTATTTATCCACTTAGGAACATTTTCTATTTTTAAACTTTTCTATCTTAAGAATTAGCCTAAATACAACAGATAGCATCTGTTATGCAATCTTTAAAACAGTGGCATAGCAGTCTAAAATGCTTTACAAATGATCATGACAACAACAATAATTCATTTATTACTGTTCTGTTAGATTAGATTCAACTTTATTGTCATTGACACATGTCACGAGTACAGAGCAACGAAATGAATAGTTAGATGAGAAATGGGAGAACAGGAGGAAGGAGGAGGGAAACCTCAGCACAGAGCAACATCATAAAACATTACAACAATACTCGAAGACTTGCACATGTGGTAGGGGTAGGGTGTCGGGGAGGGGAAGTGTCGCAGCACAGACACTGGGGGGAGCACGCAGCCGTCTGGCGCATCGCTCAAAACCCTCAGCAGACTGCACTGTAACTAGATTAAATTGGTGGCATCTCTCATGACATCTTTTATACAGTGCTACAGCAGTCTAACATCATTTGCAAATGAAAAAAATGCTACTATGACTATTTAATGAAATAATCAAGAATGTTGATTTGGGATAGACTTGCCATAAATGTGGAAGCACAAATAGGGTTGTTCTGATCTATTAGAGCAGATCAGACAAGTACAGAAATGTAAAAATGGCCATTTGGTTAGCTGACACCTTATTGGTACATTTTGTTCTGGAATGTGGGTACAAAGCAGGTGTTTGAATAACACTATTATAATTGTAAAAATCCAACTTTTACCTGGTATGTTTCATGCTGTAAAGGAGACTATTTGGCTTTGTTAATAAACTGTTATTGACTTCAACTTTGGAACTACAAATTTAACTTTACAAAGGATCAAATTCCCACATGGCCCTCGCAAAAGCAAATGTTACTGAGCATTTAATGTACAGTAGCATGAAGTAACACCAACACTATGATAGTTGCAATCATATTATGTACTGCCCCTGCACAGTATTGTGAAACAATGAAAACTATGATAGGTTTCTTTTATGATAGGATGCTTTTGTGTTTCATTTTTTGGCATATTAAAAGAAATAACAGGTGACAATGACAGGTGAAATTACATTTTACATTACAGTTTCCGTTTTAAAAATTTTTTTGTATGTATGCATGAGTGTGTGTGTGCGCGCATGGTGTTTGCTTTTGTTTCAGGTTCCTGGTTCCCACCCACGCTCCGCCCCCATTCCTGCCTGTCTGCCTCAGCCGAATTATTCAATCAAGCCTCAGCCGCCGTCTCCACCTGCAACTCATCTTTTACTCATTTTCTCTAGCTATATATTCTGTTAGTCTGTGCCGGATCGTGCCTTTGTCTGACTTAGTGCCGTTGAAGCCTTGTTCTATGCCTAGTAATACTTCCCGGTTTTGTACTTTTGCGTGTTCGCCATTTATGCATTTAGCCTGACTCCTCTGAATACTGTTGCTTCGGTTTTTTGAATTCTTGCCTGTCTTGCTGTTCTTGCCTCTGTACCAGTTGTGTGCCTTCGCCTGCCTGGAAATTTTTGACTTTTTGGATTTTTGACCTCCGCCTGGATTGTGGTTTACGAGACTGTTCGCTGATTCTGTTGCTTCGTTGTTTGATAATAAACTGCCAAGTTTTTCCCTGATTTTTCTGGTCTGCCTTTGAGTCCTACCCCGGAGCTATAGATTCTTTCTAAGACATTTTATTTTCTTAGTGTGAGCAAGGTAATTTTATTAGCTGTGTATGACAGAAACTGGCCAGAGTTCAATCCATATAGCTAGTTACAAAGGATCATTCGGAGAAATATTAAATGCATAAAAACTGCTTAATACATAGACTTATATAAAACAAGCTATTTATAATGCCAGAGAAAATACACTTAAATGTTAGAAATATATTTACCTTACCTGATGTAAATTTAAAAACCGAATGACGAAAACGATGGGGAATGCCAATAGATGAAGTCGGGGTGTGAGGAGAATCTGTTGTAAAGCAAACTGGACAGATGTCTTGTGAGAGACTCGTGACAAAAGTTTCTTCTGTTAAATACTTTAGCTAACGTTGGGTAATCTGGTTAGGCAAGATAACTAGCTAGCTAAAACATTGTTAAAATTAATATTTCTTTACATTTTGTAACGTTACCGTACTTCTCCGTAGCTAGCCAGCTAACTGGCAAGGTAAATTCGCGTGTATCTTTTCCCCAGTTATGATTCAGTGAAATTATCGGGTATCTTTACCTACCGACGCAGGAAAATAAAACGGCGACTTGCCTCATTCTAGATTCGCGCGTCTCTCAGCCCGAGGCACTCGAGCAAGCGATTCGTAAATTCTTGGTAGACATACGCGCTCTGATTGGATCTCACTCAAGCGGGCAAAACCAGACTTCGTTTTTGAAGCTCATTTCCTGGTGTTGTAGTTCCTGGTTGCTCACTAGCGCCACTACGGATGGCTCCAGTATAGGTGTTTTCATATCCGGTTTCCATGTAAGTCTACGGTACAAATGCGATCAAAATACAAAGTCAATAATTTTTTCTCACAAGAACAAATAGTCATAATAGGTGCATTTTATTGGTCTTATGGCTGTCCATGGGTCGATTTCATGATTTATTGCGTCATTTGGGCACAGTGCCAATATTTGTTCTGGACCAATGAGGTACAGCTTGCGTCACTTCCGGATTACTGCGGAGGACTCAGCTACAGTAGGGGCTACAGTCTATGGTCACTGGGGTGGGCGGTGGCGCTTCTTGGCCTTGCCATTGCGGCTATTTTTTACAGTCTCTGCTCCGGCTACGGTCCGCCTGTGCTAAGTCTGAAAATGCAGGCATCCCATTTCATTATGGCGTGTGCTATTTACAGCTGCTCTAGATGACCATAAAAGAATCCTCCTCTTAAGTTTTTCGGTATCCGAGTCATTTTTACTATTTCCTTTAGCCTACTTAACCAAATAATTACTTGGCAGAAAGCGTAATCAGCTTGCTATATTTGGTAGTCCAGTAGTAGCCTGTGCTAAAACAGTTCGCAACTTCGGCTACCAAGCCATTTGACTAGCTAGCTAACCTTAACCGGCAAACATTCAATCTGTCAAACGTGTTTGGCGGCTTGTCAGTCGTGTACATTCCGTAAATGTCTACCTGGGCCATGCTTCACGCATGTGACAAAGCTACTATAATCCCGATTTTGGGATAAACACTTTTTCAGTTTCACGAAGCGAATTAAGAGTTTCAAGGTTCATTTGCTGAATATACAACACACGATGAAATCACACACACAGAATTTAACGAAATTAACCATCTTGGCATTTAGAAAGGAACATGTTTTTAGCATTTAAGAGACCGACAAGCTAGGCATTTAAGACAGTGGTTCTCCGAATCGGTTCTGGGTGCTCCTTGCGTATATTGGCTTTTCACCATTGGTTTTGATGATTTACAAGAAAAAAATAATAGCCTAATAATAATTATAAATTCAACGTAGGCTACATTATTTTTGTCTTCATGCACCAGGTGGAAAACTTGCCGTACAAAGTGCGTTGTCATATTTACACGCCTGCAGATCAGTTATTAAAATACTTGGTAGATTTGTTAATCACCGCTGAGTGTTAATTTTTGTTCGGTAGAAAGTGATTTGCGAACGATCGGTCAGCTAGCGTCACCCAGCAAGTGAACACCACAAACGGCGATGGAGTAGCTAGTAGTAGCAGGCTCATTATCTGACTGGCGAAAACCTACGACGATAACTTGCTCGGTTAACAGCAGATCTACCAGACAGTTATACGAAAATTTGCCTAGTCAAATCACCAGTAGCCTACACATCTCCGATTGATTGACCATCAGTGTAGTCAATGTTCTTCCCCTGTGGTTCATATTGCTAACGCGTGAGCTAACCACGGACAGCCTACCTAGCTCACTGGCAAGCTGATATGCTAGCTAAGCATATTCGTTTTGCTGAGAAACATACATTGAAGATAACTGAACATAGCCTAATTGTATTTTTAATGTCATACATATAACGTGATTACATGACACAGTACAGTCAATTAAACTTCATGGAAATTAAACTCCGTAAACATCTGATAATATATTTTAAAACATAACGGCAGACAGTCAGCTAGCCTCGTTCAGGTTGAGGGGCTTTTCCGCACCGGACTGTCAATCAAATTGTAAAAATCACAAGACCGCTTAACTCTATGGTTTTGGCTCCAAATCGAGAAAATGGCCGCGCCCGCCATTGAGTTTCAAAACGTGTTTTAGAGACCCACGGAGAGTCAATGGGTGACGTCACAGTAGCTTTGTCCATATTTTTTACAGTCTCTGATCTCACTACGCGAATTACAGAGACCCACGGTTTCCTCGGGCATGAAAGCAGATTGAGCATGCAAATAGGTTACATTTGGCAATAAGAATAATGTTTAAAAAAAAGATCTAATTATATTCTTCACATATTCTTTCTCATTAGAACGTTAAAATGATTGTTATCACTGAGTCTAAATACATTTACGGTTCCTGAAAAAAAATGTTTGAGGTCCAACGATGCCGTACAGAATCAGTTTTATTCTGAAAAAACAATAGCGTACTTATCTAATCCATTTTAAACATGTGCACCAAATAAATAATTTTTCTGAGGTGTGGAAAATAATTTGGGCTGTAAAGTGTTAACTAGACAGGCAAGCTCACCTTCAGCTAATCTAAATTTGTGAAGTCCCAGAAGTAAGCCTGTACTGTGTATGCGGAGGGGAAAACATTGGAGCTCTCATTAAAATGAATACAGAATATCTAATGAACTCCGACTCCAATCAGACTTCCCAGATGGTATTCTGAAACTCGATTAACGACCATTACATTTATTATGAAAACACATTTTAGCCTAAACCTATGTAATATGTGATAAAATATGTACATTTTAATAAATGTTTTCCCAAGGCTTCTGGGCAGAAACAACTATTGTTTCACAAACTGACACACATAATAAAATCAATTGACCGATTTGTTTTTCTTTGGTAGTTAAATCACCTACGCGTTTGAGTCCTGAACTCTATGATACGCCACAGAACTGGGCAGCCATGGACTTAGCTGTTCTTTTAAGCACGTGACTTAAGTTAACTGATGCACTTCATGGTCTAATATGAAGATTAGCCCGCATATTTTGAAGTTATGTACCTAAAATAAGAGATAAGCTAACATTGTCACTGTTGTGTTTCCTGGTTGTGGCTAAAAAAAATTTTTTTGTTCTGAAAATAATAATTTTGGCATGTTCCTAATCTTTGTCATACAACTTTGCTAAATAACTGAAATCGTCAGGTAAACACCAAATTTCAATGTTGTTGCATCAAGTTATTTGTCCTCTTCTACTTACAATATGTGTTTTAATGATCAATCCATGATAAGTCATTCAAATTGTTCCTCAAATTACTTTAAAAAAATACAGTGATGTACAATAAGTGGAACAACACACAGGTACAATACAGTGCATTACTCATTATGTAAGTTATTCGTATCCATGAACTCACCAGTTCACTCAGTAAGCATAGGCTAGGTCAGAGAGTAATGTTAAGTCAACCAAGGAGGCATGACAACGAGCTACATTATCAAGATAACGATATAAGTGCATCGTAAGTGCTGGATGGACGTGCATGTAATATGAAAGTGGTATAGGAGGTACATGTGTTACATGAAAGTGCTACAGGACAAAGTGGAAGGATATAAGTGATGAGTGATCCTAGATTGGGAGAACCCTGCAGGGTGGTGATAGTTAGTCCAGGGATAGTCTGAAGATATACGTCTTCAGACCACGGTGGAAGATGAGCAGTGACTGAATGGTCCGTAGAGAAACGGGGAGTTTTTTCCACCACTGGGGAGCTAGGTTGGAGAAGCTCTGTCGTAGGAATGAGCGAGAACCATTCACCCACGTGGCAGTGGTCGAGCTGACGTGTAGGATTGAATCACGTCCTGTAAGTAGGCGGGGGCTGTCCTGTCGGCTGCAGTGTAGGCGAGGGTCAGGACTTTGAACCTGATTCACAGCTCTGCCCTGTGTATTCAGAAGCTCATTGTCTATTTCATTTCCCCTCCCTGTTCAGAGCATGGTCAGCTTCCTGTTTTGTAGCGCAACACCAAGTTGGTAGGATGTGACAATTATCACATGATGTCATGACCTTTCAACCCTTCACTCATATCCCCCACCACCGTACCTCCTGATTCCTCTCAGGTGCATCTCCCGTGGTTTTCCAGTATTTTCCACATTAATATAGCATAACAAAATGAAGAACAATTCATTTGGACCAACAATACTCGCCGTATAGCGGACTAAATTTCAGGTTTCAGGGCTCCAGACTAACTTTTTACATTGGTTGCACTGGTGCAACTTTTTCATTTAGGTGCACCAGCACATAATTTAGGTGCACCCAAAAATTTTCACCGCGCCTTTTGGCGCCGCAATAATACATTTTAAGCGTTACCTTTTTTGTCAGTTCCCATACACATTGGTAATTTCTTAACACATTATGTAAATGATTATAAACAGGAATAAAGTTGCAGATAAATGTTTTTTTCTTTATTTAAATCACAGCACAAACAAGAAATCGCAATAACCTCAATTGTTTCAAAAATAAACTTAAAAAGTGCTGATGTTTAAAGTAATAATCTCGAAGATTTTCATTAAAATGAATGTCTGTTAAGTCACCATCTATCGCCGAATTAGGTAACACAATGGTGATTGAGCTTATTATTATATTAATTTATATAATAATTATTATAATAATTTATGATTAAAGAACTGGGTGTCTGTGGCGACATTCCTGGGAAAAAATCACAAGCGGCGCATAGTTAGTGACGCGTTTTCCATCACCCATCAGTGGTTGGTCCGCCAGAGACCTGAGCTCTGAGCAAGAGGCAGGAGAACACCTTGGACAGGTTGCCAATCCATTGCAGGGCCCACAAACCATTTACTCACACACTCATGCCTACAGGCTAATCTGCCTATCTTTGGACAGTGGGAGGAAACCTAAGTATCCAGAGGATACCCACATGGACATGGAGAGGAAATACAAACATGTTCCACACAGAAAGGTCCTGACCCGTAGTGCTATGACACCCTCCATGTGATGTTTTTTTTTTGAGTTTGTCAAGCACTTTAAAGTTACAATCTCGAAGATTTCCGTTTCATTCTCTTTGGCGGTACCAATGGCGAGAAGCAGTAATTGCAGGTGTTTTTGGACCTCACTTCTCATAGATCCAACCGGATCCAACCAGTGTCGCCTGTGTGACGTGGCACTTACTATTTACTTTTATAACAACCATTTTTTATTCAGTGTCAGAATTTTGTGAACTTTTACAATTGGGGAGAAATTCTTATCCAAAAAAATCACTTTTTTTCAGTTGGCGTCTATTGGATTGCATGGAAAGTTTGTAAGTGGGATTATGGGTTAAGTGAATACTTGGTGAAAGACCTTTTTCAGTTTGTTAATTTGGTAATATTTTGTTAACTCATGTAAATACGTGAGAAAGTAAACGCTTTAAAGAATTACCATAAGCTTAAATCGCAACGTAGCCTACATAATAATCAATCTCAAACTGTATTAATTTATTTGCTTGGTTAACAAGCGTGCCAACTTTATGAAGAATTTGTAATGATAATGATAATAATAATAATAATAATAATAATAATAATAAATAATCCATAATCAACCATTGGGAATTCCTGTGTCTTCTTGTTATTCACGTCAAAACATTTATATGATCAGATTTAGTAAAATCAGTTAATCATCAAAAAGATGCGTAACAGTTCAAACTTGAAGGGATATGAACACCACAACGCCATGAACACCGGAAGCTTTGAAGTACAAGTGCAGTAAAGGCTTGCTTACAACTTCATTTATAAAATAGGTGCATTTTCATCAGCAAGACCACTAAATCAGATTTTTTAAAGCTCTGTGGATTATCTTATTTTTATTAACAAGCCCTTTTTGAGAGCACGGCGAACGAAGACATCGGAGAAGTCAAATAGGTGGAGCAATGCTTGGTTAAGAACTACCTTCCAACACTGGAGCTAACAAACCGCTGCTCGGTGCATTCACTTCTACATAATTCAATAGGCTCAATTTTATAAAAACAGAAAAAAGTACATAAACAGTGCATAAATGTCAATCACAAGATAAAACTGAAGCTGGGCAAGGATAACTCTGTTCATGAGGAGAGACGAGTTGGAAGGCCAATGGGTGATAATGCCAGGCAGGTAACAGGTATGGAGTAGGAGCTGAACCAACTGCATCTGGAGGAGGGTGCTCCATCATTCTAATGGCTGCCACTCTGGGGCAGTATAACTTTCAGCTCAAAACAAGAGTTATCTCTGTTGTCCATCCTGAATTGACATACATCTTCCCTTACAGGAAGTCTGTCATATGAAGTCCTCTTACAGCAGTGTTCTTCACCTTGTAGATACTTGATACACACAAAAAAGAAGAATTATATAAAAGCAATGGAACATCAACTGAACTATAGCAGACAGCAATTTCTTAAGAAGTGCTGAGTCAATAATTAAACATTTTACTTGTGTCAAGAATTGGGTTTTGAATTATTTATCACAAACATTTACACAGTAAGCATTTAATACAAGTTAATCTTTTCCAAAATGTTAAGTGTCAATCTTTCATTTTTTTTCATATTAAAAATACCACATTTGGTAACTTTTCACACTGGCATTTTTTGGAGCAATATCTATTCAATGAATTTACATTTTATAATTGCTCCTCTATGTGCTATTTTCCATTGGTGGTGTTGGGTATGTCAATCATGCTGGGAATGCACAAGATCGCACAAGTCTTTGGTTTGTGATACAAAATATGTACAGAAAAAATCTAAAATTAAAACAGAATGGTTTTACCATATCAGAGCAAGTCAATGCAGACTGTATCAGGGGCAGTTAGTTCAAGTGACAGCGGCAGTACTAGCTGCATACAGCCAATCTAATAGTGTTTTTATCTGTCTTTGTTATTTCCCCATAAAGTCATGTGCCCCCTTACCTTCATCCTGTGGCTGGTCTGTGCTGGTCATTCTGACTCCTTCTGCCGGATCGGTTGGCTAGCAAATTGGAGATTTTCTCTCAGTAAATACAGTATTAACCATAAAAGCCCCAGGAGTGACTCCTGAATTAATTAAATAAATTAACCTTATAGCAAATGAAATTCTGCTATAGAAAGATATTTGAAAAGTTAGACACAATGTAAAAAGCTTCTCACGTACCTTCTTTTTCCTCTCTGAAAGCAAAATAATGGTTCATTATTTAATTACTTGATGATAACATTTAAAATTGTTCTGAATAACTTAAAAATGTAACATTACATTACCTTTCCTTTATTTTCTTGTTTAATCCTTTAACATGGAATATAACCAATCAACCAATGGAGTACTGAATTTGCTTCTTTTTTTTTTCTCAAAAATTTACCATAGTAAATATTTGATTTTGATTACATTACTTTTGATTTTTGAATTGCCCGATTAATTATTAAATATTTTATATGCTAACCACTCATATCTATTGTATAAATACAAGGATTTCAATTCACAAAATATGGGTAGCACAGCCAACCTTAAACTGCTATTCAAACCATTTACAAGTTTATTAAAAATAAAATTCAAAGACTTACCAGATAGAGGGTGAAACTTCCTTAAAATGAAAATGATTGCTAAAATAACAGCTAAAGCAAGCATCACAGGCACAATAATGATGTAAACAGGAATATTTCTTGGTCCACATTCACTATCCGATGTGTTTGTTCCTGCTGTCATTTCTTGAAGTCCGAAGGACAGGCAACTGTCAAAAAAATAAACATACAATAAACCTTACGGTTATATTCACCAATACCAAAATAACAATGAGTAAGAACTCCTGTTTGGTTTTGCTTTACCCCAGTTTGATTTACTCATCTGGAAAATGATGTAATTTGGGAACCAATGCAGGAAACTTACTCTGTGTGTGGTTTGCAGTATGCAGAAAAAGATTCATCTGAAAAGGTTTTATCAGGACAGTCTCCACATTCGGTATTAGTCAATGTTGTTCCTGTGAAAAGATATACGGGAAGGTATGTCAAGACATTAAAAATCTCAAAAGACGTTTTCAGAAACGTAGACTTCGAGTTGAGCAAGTTTAATTTTACTAAACAGATAAGGATGAAAAAGCCATAGTTCATTTCGTGGAGTTTTTCGATACTATTTCAGTTTTAGTGTATGTTCTTGATTGGCCCAGACAACTTATGTCTGCGATGAAGCATACTCTATATGCCTACAGAAGTTTTTGGTGATCTCCCAGTATTGTGACAAATATATCTGCTTCCTCTGGGTGACCCACCAGCTTCACAATGGCTGTTGTCGGGGCATCCGCCAATCAAAAACATTCACTAACCCTGGAACCTTAGAAAAACTCTCAACTGTCCCTTCAAGATATTAATGCAATCCAACCACTGTGTATGATGAACTGTCCAGGCCTGCAGATGGTGTGTTTCTGCGCAAAGCTGCACCCCTTATTATCAGTCTTAGTGCAGTAGTGGTGATCCAGAGGCCCACACACTGTGTCAGAGGTGGGGGTGCACTCTCTCTCTGTTTTTAAACCCAAGTCTGTGGAGGAACGGTGAATAAAGACCCATATTAACACATTATTTGAGTATTTCGATAACAGACCTGTTCATCATTCACCATCAAGTCAAAACAGCATATTGAATTTTAATTACTGTAAGAAATCTTTTACATATTATTAAAAAGACAGTCAAGCATGTTGCAAATGGCCATGTCATGAATGAACACATTAGTTGAATATGAATCTTTTCTCACCTGGCTCACACACTGTACAAGACAAACAATGAGACAGACCGGTGGGCACGGCGATGAATGATTTTTGAGTGCACGGTACACATGAGGTATTAGCAAATTCAGTGCAGTGTTTATAAACATGTGTCCCTAATGGGGAAAAACAATCACAAAACAAAGTTAAAATGTATTCGTTGAAATCACATTTCAATGGCAGCAAAATGAAGAGCATGTTTAAACCCATGCAGGCCAAAATCTACTGCATTAGAAGCTTTATTCTGATAAAAGATGGTGACTTACCAGGTGTGCACATTGGACAGCACTTTCCATTAATTTCATATTCTGCACTTCCACAGGAATAGGCGAGGCCACAGAACAGGAGCAATAGATATGCCTGAAGCATATGTAATAGTACAAATTACACTGGAAGCAAAGTCTGGTGCATTCTCCTCCACTGTCTCCTTATTAGCCAATCTTAACCGAAATTTTAATGATTTTTGTGACTTTTTTTGTACTGAAGCCAGTAGCTTGTTATCCCGCCATTAACACTACTTGAAAAGTTTTGCAGTTTGACAGTTTAACTGAATAATTTTTTGTATGTGTTTCTGTATGTGTGTGGTGGCAGTTGAAATGTCACTGGTAGAGGTGTGAGAGAGAGAGGGTGGGGAGCTTTAGAGCTTCAGCACCCAGGGGCCCACAGGGGGTCTTAATCCAGCCTTGCTACAAAAACGAATTGGCAGGTGGCAGGAAGATGTATCTGTAACATGACTATGACAAATGTTACCTTAGGATCGTGATAAGAGAGTGAATTATATAATTTGACATTCAAACAAAAACTGAAACAGGAAGCAGAAGTCAGAAACAGCAAAGAATGAGAATGTACTTGTCCTAACAAGCACCAAAGCTGTACTAAATAAGGTAATGAGGCAAAACATTAATCTCTTACCATCCCTAAAGGGACTTAAAAATGCCACATATCTCATTTCCACTGAAAGCATATTCCTGTGCACAATAAAATAGACCGTGTTAAAATTTAACTCCAAGAGAGTCACATATACAGAGTAAAATGCAGAGTTTAACACTTACTACTTTACTGTGAGCTTGATAGATGTCCATCTGTCGTAATTCACAAAATTATGGTCAGATTTCTTCCCTTTGTGGAGGTCCTGGTTTCTGTGATTCAGCCTAGGAAGATTAACGTTACATAATCCTCATTTTAATTGAATTTCTGCATTCTATCAGCAGTACTTTAGGTAAACAAAACCTGAAATGCACATTAACAGAAATTATAGAATGACGTGGCTTTTTGTTTTATTTGAGTTAAATTTCAGTAACCTTCCAGTTCCAACCATGGGCAAAAATAAGGGAGTGACCCAAGTGATGACAGAATGGACCCTCGGTGGCCTGAGAGTACTCCCGTTCACAACATTTTTATTATATCGCTAAAAGTCCTGAACTCCTCAGTTCGGGAAATAAATTCTAATTTACGAACCATGCAGAAACAATACAACGTGAGCGGTCTATATATTGGTCATGTTACTTGGATTTTGGAACAACTCATGAAGCTATGAAAGGTTTAAAAAGTGATAACAGAGTAACTTTTTAGTTGTGTATTTTGTTTGTACTTATACACAGCGGAAATGAACACGAAAGCGAAAGCTGACTGGGAATTTCCCGCGTGCTCTTGTTTACTTCTAATATACTTACAACCATGAATATACACGATTTCATGGTCTAATAAATAACAAAATTATAATTAAAAATTCTGTCCTACAGTAAATAACTTTTGCCGAGATAGCGTAGACCTACAGACTATAAAACAATTGTCATTAGCGAACAGAACAGAGCATATTTTAATCGTTCTAAGCGTTTAACTGGTGTTACATTACATTACATTACAGGCATTTAGCAGACGCTCTTATCCAGAGCGACGTACAACAAGTGCATTGGTTCACGATGTAGAGGTGCAAAAGAAACACTAGAGTGAAGTAAGGATCGTAGTGCCAGAAGTGACCACATCGATCAGGACTCCAACCCTGTAGAGTAAGCTGTTCAGCAAACAAGAATCCTACCAAGTACAAACTAGCACTGGAATCACATCTAATCACACCTAATCAGACAAAAACAATCCTGCCAGATACACTAACATAATCATATTATCCTCACTAGGTACAGTGAGCTAAACTATAGGCTAGGGAGGGGTGGGGAGAGGTGCAGCCTGAAGAGATGAGTCTTCAGTCTGCGTTTGAAGGTGGTGTTAAAAAAAATAACAATTTTATAATATAATTATTCCTGACATTTTCTCATAAGTAATCAGACAGAATGTAAGCCTTACTTCACTCACGAGCACGTCGAGAACCAATTTCTCCTTGGAATCTGTATTCGAAAGTAGCCACGCCTAAATCACAGACCAAAGTTTGCTGCGAGCTGTAGTCTAAAGAACAGCTACTTGTCTCACTATCCATTTCGTTAGTGGGCCTTGCCCACCCAGAGGAATCATCTTCCCATCCAATGAAAACTCAGAAAAAATCACCGTTATAGTTATTTTTAGCGTCCATAGTTTTCTGTAATTTTGTCATTGGTCATCAAAAAAAAATTCATTGGCTATTTTGAAGGTGTAGGTGTGCTTAGTCAGTGCTGCTCCTTTACATTATCGCCAAACCACGCTACTTCTTCGCACATGCAGCACAGACGTGGTGAAGTGAACTGTGAAACTTGTTTGTAGCTAGCTGCTGTCAGCAATCCAATTAAAACTGTTAATACCTTTTTTCTTTTCTCTGATTCTTATGGTAAATGGACTGCATTTATATAGCGCTTTTATCCAAAGCGCTTTACAATTGATGCCTCTCATTCGCCAGAGCAGTTAGGGGTTAGGTGTCTTGCTCAAGGACTCTTCGACATGCCCAGGGCGGGGTTTGAACCAGCAACCCTCCGACTGCCAGACAATCGGTCTTACCTCCTGAGCTATGTCACCCCCTTATAAGGTATATAAGTAGTCTTGTATTGTTTCACATTTGAGTTTGCACGTTTTGCAAGCTGCGTGTTTCTTTTAAGTTATCAGCTCACTTGGTGGCTGGTTTAGTGATTAGCCAGCATTTTTCTGCAGAATGCAGCAGGCCTGGGAGCGTCATAATGTCTGTGCATTGAGATATGTTGGCGTGGAAAAAGTGGAGAAGCCTCATAGGGGAGGTGATCTTGAAAAAAGGCTTCTTAAACATGAAACCTTCTGGATCTATTTCCTCAATACCATGTCCCCCAATGGTCTAAATGAGGGATTTGACATAAAACCTTTTTTGTGATTTTCTTTCTTGCCCTCTTTTCCAGTGCCCTAGTATGCCAGTGGCTAAAAAACGTCTTGTAATTGGTCTTCTGCTTATTATACCATGAGGTTTTCTAACTATTATTCTTAAATGATATGTAAAACATGTTTTACTTGTTGTTTGTTGGTATGCCGTTTGATACTTTTTCTATTATGTATCTCTATATATTTTTCTATTGTGGTATTAATAAATGTTTGTATGTATTTGCACTACTTAAAAATTTTTTTTTATACCATATTATCGAATGGCCAATGTGCTATGGGCTACTTAATTGGCTGACAATTATGTCGATGTGATGTCATTGGCTTACTGCCTATATATACCTTTTTTATCTGTCATGTGGTCATTTCCCTGTAGAAGACCCTGTTGGGTTGTAACATTGCCTTGCTTTTTTTTAGTCAATAAAGTATTGGGAGCTGTAATCCAGTGTGCGGATATCCATTTTCTTTTAATCTTGTACTTTTATCCTGCACCTGGCTAAATACTGGTTGGATGTGCACACAGCTACTCTACTGTACTAACAAAAGTAACCATGGCCACATTTAAGGCACTGTATGAATAAATCTTAAATTTGAAGAAGTTCACTCACAATTACATTAAATTAAATATCAAAATAAATTGAAAATATTAACTCAGCTACACATGCAAAGGTGTTTGTGTATTTTTAATGTAAGAATCTGGAATAACGAGATGATAAACAAACTGTTTTCAGCAAATCCAATATATTATTGAGCAACACCTTCCCAGGTATTCATGCAATAGAATCCACAAATTTTTACAGTAATAATTTGGATTTATGGGATGGCAAAATCCTCCAAAATGCCTGCAACTCAATAGACGGTGCTTATTAAAAATTCAATAAAATAATTAAATCAAACTGTTTTCTGTAAACGTTAATGCGTTCTTGAAGATCACCTTCCCCGGTATTCACATCATGGATTCTGTGCATTTTTACTGTAGGTCTAATTTCAGACCTGGAAGATTCCTCCTTTGAATCAACATCAGTAAAAAATGCACTGTCCGGGTCATTAGGATCACCTTTCTGTGTGGACTCATTTTCTCTCGCTGTGGGTTTCCTTGTGATACAGTTTCCTCCCATAGTTCAAAGACATGAAGATTGTGATAAATTGCCTTTAGGCATGACTGCGTGAGTGAATGGTGTGAGGGTCCTGCGATGGACTGGCAGCCAGAACAGGGTGTATTCCTGCCACATGCTGGGATCAGCCCTCCTTGCAACCCTGGCCAGAAATAATCGCATTAGATAATTGACGGATGGATCTTCACTGTGGTATTTAATTGGTGAAATTAACTGAATTAACATTACATTAACTATACCCCCACCCCTCATTAAAATGTGCATGTGTTAAGGAAACAGAATCAAAATGGTTTTAACATGTAAGAACAACTCCATGCACACAGCAGACAGCTGCAGTACTAACTGCACCAAGCCAACAGTACTTTTATCAGTCTTCATGATTTCCCCCATCGAGTCATGTGTACCCTTACCATCATTTTTTTTAAAAATTCAACTTCAGCATCAGAAATACAAAATACAGCACATATAAAATAATATGAGAATAATAAGGAATAATGAACAGACAAATGTACAACGCCAGGGGTTACAAAGTTTAATGTAAACAAATATAAAATGAGAATTATGCAGTAAAATTATATCAAAAAAAGAAAGATGTACATATATTAAAATTATATTACATTACATTAATTTGGCAGACGCTTTTATCCAAAGCGACTTACAAAAAGTGCATTTCATGGTCATAGACAACTGCTAAACACAGGTTCAGTAAGATACAATACTTATTTTGTACACAGTTTAGTTCACACAGTGAACACTATTCAGACCTAACCAAACCAACTAGGCAGAAGAATAAGCTACAGAATTAGGACAAATACAAATTACCAAAAAGTGCTGGGATGGGGCAACATGTAACAAGAGTCATGAAAAAAAGGGGGGGGGGGGATTTAGAGTGAAATATACAGCGTGGTGGTGGATAGTCTAGGTATAGTCTGAAGAGATGAGTCTTCAGGCCACGGTGGAAGATGGGTAGTGAGGGGGAGGTTCGGAGAGGGACGGTGAGTTTGTTCCACCACTGGGGAGCTAGGGTGGAGAAGCTCTGTGATCCCTTTGGTCGGGTGGGAGGGGTTACAAGGTGCCCTGCTGCCGCAGAGCGGAGTGGTCGATCAGGGACATAGGATCGAATCATGTCCTGCAAGTAGCAGTCACTGTGGTGCCATCAACCGTGATTGAGAGTTCACGTAGTAAAGAGGTCTTGCATGGGAAGAAGAGCAGCTCAGGTTTGTTGAGGTTGAGCTTCAGATGGTGGCTGGCCATCTAGGTGGAGATGTCAGCCAGGCAGGAAGATATCTTATCATCAACCTGTGCGGCCGAGGGGGGGAAAGAAAAGAAGAGTGTTAAATTTGGAGCACAAATTCAAAGTTTTCACAGCTTTACTACTGCATGAGGTAGATAATGTTCTAATGTAGGACTCTGCTTCCTTTTTAAAGGTACAAAAATAGGGCTTAATTTTTAACACCTTACATTTATGGATAGAAAACTTGGGCAGCAATATGATGAGATTACACAGAAAAAATTCATTTTCTAATTCTTTCCTATAATTTGTGAAACCAAATACATCCTTCAAGCATATTCATCTTCGTAATTGTGTTCAATTGGTAAAAGAATACATTAACCGGGCACACCCCTCATTAAAATGTAAAGAATCAAAATGGTTTTAACGTAGCAGAACAATTCCATGTATCAGGGGCAGTACTAGCTGCACACAGCCCACCTAATAGTATTTTTATCAGTCTTTGTTATTTCCCTATAAAGTCATGTGCTCCTTTACCTTCATCCTGTGGCTGGTTTGTCCTGTTCATTCTTTCACGTTCTGTCAGATCTGTTTCCTAGCAAAGTGGAGACTTTATCTCAGTAAATACAGTATTAACCATAAAAGCGTAGAGGTCATTGCATAGCCCCAGGAGTGGCTTCTGAATTAATTAAATTGACCTTATAGCAAATGAAATTCTGCTCTAGAAAGATATTTGAAAAGTTAGGCACATGATGTAAAAAGATTCTCACGTACCTTCTATTTTCTCCTCTCTGAAAGCAAAATAATGGTTCATTATTTAATTACTTGATAGCTACATTAAATTTGTTTTAATAACTTGAAAATATAACATTAAATTATTACCTTTACTTTTTTATTTTCTCGTTTAATTCTTTAACACTGAATATCACCAATCAACTAATGGAGTACTACATGGTATATTACTTTTCCTTTTTGAATTCCCTGATTAATTATTAAATATTTAATATACTAACCACTCATATCTCTTGTATAAATACAAGGATTTCAATTCACAAAATGTGTGGCACAGCCAACCTTAAACTGCTATTCAAACTGCATCACCATTTACAAGTTTATTAAAAATAAAATTCAAAGTCTTACCAGATAGAGGGAGAAACTTACTTAAAATGAAAATAATTGCTAAAATAACAGCTGAAGCAAGCGGCACAGACACAAGACACACAATAATGATGGAAACAGGAATATTTCTTGGTCCACATTCACTATCCGATGTGTTTGTTCCTGCCGTAATTTCCTGAAGTCCCAAGGACTGGCAACTGTCAAAAAAATATAAACATATTATAAGTCCAAATCTCAAATAAACCTCAGGGTTATATTTATCAATACACAAATAACAACGAGTAACAACTCCTGTTTGGTTTTTCTTTACCCCAGACTGATTTACTCATCTGGAAAATTATGTTATTTGGGAATAAATGTAGGAAACTTACTCTCTGTGTGGTTTGCAGTACGCAGAAAAGGATTCATTCGAAAAAGTTTTATCAGGACAGTATCCACATTCGGTATTAGTCGATGTTGTTCCTGTGCAAATATATATTGGAAGGTATGTCAAGACATTAAAAATCTTAAAAAACATTTTCAGAAACATAGACTGTGTAGTTAAGTGAGTTAATTTTACGAAACAGACACGGAAAAAAAAGGAATAGTTCACTTTGTGGAGTTGTTCGATACTATTTCAGTTTTAGTGTATGTTCCTAATTTGCCCAGATAAATTATGTCTGCGATGAAGGATACTCTATATGATGCCTACAGAAGTTTTTGGTGATCTGCCAGTATTGTGAAAAATATATTTCCTCAGGGTGACCCACGTTGTAGGGGCATCCACCAATCAAAAACATACACTAACCCTGGAATATATTGTAAAAAAACACAACTGTCCCTTCAAGATATTAATGCAATCCAACCGTTGTGTATGATAAACTGTCCAGGCCTGCAGATGGTGTGTTTCTGCGCAAAGCTGCACCCCTTGTTATCAGTCTTAGTGCAGTAGTGGTGATCCAGAGGCCCACACACTGTGTCAGAGGTGGGGGTGCACTCTCTCTCTGTTTTTAAACCCAAGTCTGTGGAGGAACGGTGAATAAAGACCCATATTAACACATTATTTGAGTATTTCGATAACAGACCTGTTCATCATTCACCATCAAGTCAAAACAGCATATTGAATTTTAATTACTGTAAGAAATCTTTTATATATTATTATTAAAAAGACAGTCAAGCATGATGCGAATGGCCATGTCATGAATGAACACATTAGTTGAATATGAATCTTTTCTCACCTGGCTCACACACTGTACAAGAGAAACAATTGGGCAGATTGTTGGAAAAGGCGATGAATGACTTTTGAATGCACGGTATACAGGAGGTGCTAGTGTACTCCGTGCAGTGTTTATAAACACGTGTCCCTAATCAGAAAAAAAGACACAAAACAAAGCCAAAATGTACCCATTTGAAATGACATTTCAATGATGACAAAATAAAGAGCGCCTTCATTTTTTAACCCCTGCAAGCCAAAATCTACTGCATTAGAAGCTTTATTCTGATAAAAGATGGTGACTTACCAGGTGTGCACATTGGACAGCACTCTCCATTAATTTCATATTCTGCACTTCCACAGGAATAGGCGAGGCCACAGAACAGGAGCAATAGATATGTCTGAAGCATCTGTAATATTACAAATTACACTCAGAAACTATTTACAATTATTACTGGTTTCAATTGAATATCCAATAGAAGTAATACAAGTGACAGCACATTTTTAAAAATGGGCATATCGTCCTGAGAGCCAGCACAATTTTTTTTTAGGTTTATAACATTTTTTATATAGTACAACTTTCTTGGATGGCGAAATGCTGCAGTGTAAGCATTTTCAAAAATATTTATTTTTCTTGAATTTCCCTGAATTTTTCTCATGTAGGTTTCAGCAAAGTCGAATATATGAGTCTTGCGATTAATACCAGGGACTAATGTGCCCTGCAGGCTAACTCGAATCTACCATTAGGGTGACTTGGTGCACACCCGAGAACCCAGCACGTGAAAGGAAAAATCAAAATCAAAACTGTGCAACACCGACAGAAACGGCTAAACTTTCTGGTACAGAAATAACATTACATTACATTACACTTAGGCGAACTTCCTTTGCACTTACCACACGACATACGGATGAAGGCATGTTGTCATTTTCAATGTATTAATTATGTAGACAGCCATCAACCAAATTTCATAACTTTGTTCTGTATTAAATTTAGCAAACAGAAAACGCGACCTTCTATGGCGTCGCTCAAACCCTGCATATTTCCCTGATGAATATCGATATCTGTAGCCAAATTAACTGGATTGACGCGGGCGGTTTAGGTGCGTGAGCAAAATATAGCCAGTTGGTTTACGGATTTTTCTGTGTTTTAGATGTCCAAATTCAAAATACTCCGGAGTATTTTGAGAGTATAGAAACAGGCGTTGTTAAGCCACCTCTCACTGGGTCCTATTTAGAACTTTCGATATCAGTGGATTCACTTGGCATGAGATAAGCGCACGGAACACATTCGCGTTTGTAATAGTACACATGTATGTCTCTTGCATACCTAGTAGGAGGTCTCTGGGATAAGATAAACCAATATACCGTAGAAAGTAACCCAAATAAAGAAGTAGGTTTTGGGACTATAGACTTGCATATTTAACTAAACAGGAGCGCACACCCGCAGCCAACCTAAGCTGTGAAGCCCCGAAAGTAAGCTTGTACTGCGCATGTCTTCTTTGATGAGGGCAAAACATTGCGGTCCCCATTAAAGTGAATGGGGAACATGACACTTTTTGAATAAAACTTCCTCGATGGTATTTTGAAACTCGATTGACCACCATTTCATATGAAAAGAAGATTGAAAAGTATGCATTATGTAATGAAATATGCATGTTAACGAATATTTACCCAAGACATCTGGACCACAACATCCATTATTTCAGAAACTGCTGCACATAATGAAATTTATGATCACAAAAAATGGGCCGATGAGGCTTTCTTTGGTTGTTAAATCACCTTGGATTCCTACATTGAATTCAATGGGCAGCAAGCTCTTTTGCCCTCAACCGGTTTGAACATGCGCAGTAGAGCTGATTTCCGAGTACTTCCCTGGTACTTCCTAGGCTTCACTGACTTGGCCCAGAGACTGTAAAAACTGTAAAAGACTTTGTCTCGTAAAACAAAACGTATCTCAGGCTTACGTTCACCACAGACCTTATATTTGGTAGAAAACGAAATCCCTATGGGAAAAAGCATTGGAGATCTGAGGAAGGAACACATGGCTCAAAAATACCAACGAAGTGCCGGGTTTTAGGACTACTAACTGCAACACTCCGTATGTGTGTTGAATAAGTAAGATGGAACTACCTATGGTAATTTGTCAGTGAACTGCACAACTAACTAAATATTATCTCTTTCATTAATAGCATACTTCTGCTTGGAAATGAAATTAAAACCAATATCTTGTTCTGCTGCTGGATCTGTACATCTGATGTGCCATAAATTCATATTTTTCAAAATAAGGAAGCACAAACGTTTTATACATCATTTTGACACACCACCCATTTTGGTGCATATGGTAACAAAATTTAAGTAAATAAATTATGCTTCATGTACAGTATTTACTGACACTACCTCCAAGAACTGATCAGACTGTTTTACGGCAGGCTACTTGTTTCACTGTAGAACTCGCACTGCGTATTTACATTATATTACATTACAGGCATTTAGCAGACGCTCTTATCCAGAGCGACTTACAACAAGTGCATTAGTTCAAGGTGCAGAGGTGCAGAAAAACACTAGAGTGAAGTAAAGATCGTCGTGCCAGAAGTGACCACATAGATCAGGACTCCAACCCTGTAGGGTAACCTGTTCAGCAAACAAACAAACAATCCTGCCAAGTACAAACTAGCACTGAAATCACATTTGCCTAATCAGAATCAGACAAAAACAATCCTGCCAAATAAAAACTAACGTGATCGCATTCGCCTAACTAGGTACATTGAGCTAAACTATAGGCTAGGGAGGGGTGGGGAGAGGTGCAGTCTGAAGAGATGAGTCTTTAGTCTGCATTTGAAGGTAGTCAGATTCTCTGCTGTTCTGACCACCACAGGGAGGTTATTACACCAGCGAGGGGCCAGGACAGACAGCAGACACGAGTGGGAAATGCAGACACGAAGAGGGGGAGGTGCCAAATGTCCAGAGGTGGCAGAATGGAGAGGTCTGGCTGGTGTGTAGGGTCTGATCCTCTGGATGTATCCTGGTGCTGACCCCTTAGCTGCCTGGTATGCAAGCACCAAGGTCTTAAATTTGATGCGAGCCATAACAGGCAGCCAGTGGAGGTCAGTGAGCAGGGGGGTGACATGGGAATGTCTGGGGAGGTTGTAGACCAGACGCGCTGCAGCATTCTGGATGAGCTGCAGGGGTCTGATGGCAGATGCTGGCAGACCAGCCAGCAGTGAGTTGCAGTAGTCCAGGCGGGACAGGACCATCGCTTGAACCATCAAAAGTCAAACAAAAATGAAGAGAAAGCTATCTCTTGGTTCATCTAGTTAAGGCTTATTTACCTCAACACAGGTCAGTGGAACAACTATTCGGCTTTGCCTGAATTTAACAAGTGCAACAATTTCAGTTATTTTGCAAGTTTTTGTAACAGACACATTTATATTGTGTATTTGATTTGGACCATTCTACAGAAGTCATGCAAACTCGGGGTTGGATAAAAAGTACTTCTTTTATAACACATATTGTATGTTATAGTGTATCTGAGAGACAGAAAAAATATACTAGATGTATTAAATCAATCATTCACAATTAGGATCACCTTTCTGTGTGGACTCATTTTCTCTCCATGTCGCCGTGGGTTTCCTTGTGAAACGGTTTCCTCCCATAGTTCAAAGACATGAAGATTGTGATAAATTGCCTTTAGGCATGATTGCGTGAGTGAATGGTGTGAGGGTCCTGCGATGGATTGGCAGCCGGTCCAGGGTGTATTCCTGACTCTTGCCCACATGCTGGGATCGGCTCCAGCCCTCCCTGCAACCCTGGCCAGCAATAATCGCATTAGATAATGGATGGATGGATCTTCATTGTGGTATTTCATTGGTGAAAGAATGCATTGCAACTGAACCCTCATCCCTCATTAAAATGTGCATATGTTAAGAAAACAGAATCAAAATGGTTTTAACATGCAAGAACAACTCCATGCACACAGTAGACAGCTGTGACAGCTGCAGTACTAACTGCACCCCGCCCATATAATATTATTTTTATCAGTCTTCATAATTTCCCCCATCGAGTCATGTGTACCCTTACCATCATCCTACAGCTGTTCTATCCTGTTCATCATCACTTCCTGTTTCGTAGTGAAGTGGAGACTTCATCTCAGTAAATACAGTATTAATCATAAAAGTATAGACGTCATTTCATAACAGCAAGAGAGACTCCAGAGTTAATTAACTAACTTTATAAAAAATATAAGTCTGTTCTTTAAACGTATTTGAAAAATTAGGCGCATAAAATGTGAAACGTTTCTCACATACCATGTTCTGCCAAAATAATGGTGAATTACGTAATTGCTAGATAACAACATATACATTTTTCTGAATAACTTAAAATGTACAATTACATTACTTTTCCTTTTTTGATTTTCTTATTTAATTGTTTAATATGCTAACCACATATATCGCTTGTATAAATATGAAGATTTCTGTTCACATTAAAAACTGCTATTTTAACAGCATCACCCTTTACATTTTTATTCAAATAACCTTTAAAAAGTGAGGCAAATGAGGAAACTTACTTAAAATGAAAATGGTTCTTAAAATGACATCTGATACTTCTAATACAAGCAGCACAGTAACTAAGAGAATATCTTGGTGCACATTCACAGTCCAACGTGTTTTTTCCTTATAGAATTCATCTTCATAATTGGGTTCAATTGGTAAAAGAATACATTAACTGTGCCCACCCCTCATTACAATGTACAGAATCGAAATGGTTTTAACATATCATAACAAGCCCATGTATCAGGGGCAGTACTAGCTGCACACATCCCATCTAACCGTATTTTTATCAGTTTTTATCATTTCCCCCATAGTAATGTGCTCCCTTACCTTCAACCTGCAGCTGGTCTATCCTGCTCATTCTTTCTCTTTCTGCCTGATCTGTGTCCTAGAAAAGTGGAGATTTTATCTCAGTAAATACAGTATTAACCATAATAGTGTAGAGGTCATTTCATAACCCCAGGAGTGCTTGCAGAATTAATTATATGAACTAAACCAATAGAAAATGAACCTCTGATCTTGAAAGGTATTTCAAAAATTAGGCACAATATGTGTACAGTTTCTCACCTACCATATTCTGCTTTCTCCTCCCTGAAAGCAAAATAATGGTGAATGAATTACTTGATGACAACATATTTCTGAATAATTTAAAAAATTTAACATTACATGACTTTGCTTTTTTTGAATTTCGTGTTTAATTCTTTAATATCAAACATGCTAGCCACTCATACCGCTAGTATAAACATGAGGATTTCTGTTCACAGAAAACAGGTAACACAGCCAACTTTAAACTATTTAAACTACATTTCCCTTTCACGTGTTTATTAAAAATAAAATTCAAATTGTTATTTATCATACGCTCTCTTACCTGCATCTTGTGACAGTTCTATAATATTTTTTCTTTCTCTATCTGCTCGTTTCTCACGTACCACGTACTGTTTACTCCTCCCTGACAGAAAAATACTGGTTAATGATTAACTTTTCCTTTTTGATGTTCCTGTTAAATTCTTTATGCCTTGTATAAATATGAGGATTTCTATTTCCAAAATACAGGTAACTCAGCCGACTTTAAACTGATATTTAAACAGCACTACCCTTTCCATATTTATTGAAAATTTTTAAAAATTTTAAAGTCTTACCACATAAAGAGCGATGCTTTAAAATTAAAATGATTGTAAATATGACAACTGATACTAATACAACTAGCACAGTCACAATAACGATGGAAACAGGAATATTTCTTGGTCCACATTCACTGTCCGATGAGTTTGTTCCTGCAGTAATTTCTGGAAGTCCCAAGGACTGGCAACTGTCGCAAAAATAAATATAATAAAAGTCAAATATCAAATAAACCTCAGGGTTATATTTAGTATTAATACACAAATAACAAAGAGTAACAACTCTTGTTGGGTTTTGCATTACCCCAGACTGATTTACTATCTGGAAAATTATGTTATTTGGGAATACATACAGGAAACTTACTCTGTGTGTGGTCTGCAGTATGCAGAAAAGGATTTATTTGAAAAAGTTTTATCAGGACAGTATCCACATTCGGTATTAGTCGATGTTGTTCCTGTGAAAATATATACGGGAAGGTATGTCAAGACATAAAAAATCTCAAAAGAAGTTTTCAGAAATGTAGACTGTGCAGTTAAGTGAGTTAATTTTACTAAACAGACACGGATAAAAAAGGGATAGTTCACTTTGTGGAGTTTTTTGATACTATTTCAGTCTTAGCGTATGTTTCCCGATTGGCCCAGACAACTTATGTCTGTGATGAAGAATATTTTATATACCTACAGAAGTTTTTGGTGATCTCCCAGTATTGTGAGAAATGTATCTACTTCCTCTGGGTGACCCACTAGCTTCACAATGGCTGTTGTAGGGGCATCCGCCAATCAAAAACATACACTAACCCTCAAATATTAAAAAAAAAAAACTCAACTGTCCCTTCAAGATATTAATGCAATCCAACCGTTGTGTAGGATGAACTGTCCAGGCCTGCAGATGGTGTGTTTATGCGCAAAGCTGCACCCCTTATTATCAGTCTTAGTGCAGTAGTGGTGATCCAGAGGCCCACACACTGTGTCAGAGGTGGGGGTGCACTCTCTCTCTGTTTTTAAACCCAAGTCTGTGGAGGAACGGCGAATAAAGATCCATACAAAAACATTATTTGAGTATTTCAGTAACAGACCTGTTCATTATTCACCATCAAGTCAAAACAGCATATTGAATTTTAATTACTGTAAGAAATCTTTTATAGATTATTAAAAAGACAGTCAAGCATGTTGCAAATGGCCATGTCATGAATGAACACATTAGTTGAATATGAATCTTTTCTCACCTGGCTCACACACTGTACAAGACAAACAATGAGACAGACCGGTGGGCACGGCGATGAATGATTTTTGAGTGCACGGTACACATGAGGTATTAGCAAATTCAGTGCAGTGTTTATAAACATGTGTCCCTAATGGGGAAAAACAATCACAAAACAAAGTTAAAATGTATTCGTTGAAATCACATTTCAATGGCAGCAAAATGAAGAGCATGTTTAAACCCATGCAGGCCAAAATCTACTGCATTAGAAGCTTTATTCTGATAAAAGATGGTGACTTACCAGGTGTGCACATTGGACAGCACTTTCCATTAATTTCATATTCTGCACTTCCACAGGAATAGGCGAGGCCACAGAACAGGAGCAATAGATATGCCTGAAGCATATGTAATAGTACAAATTACACTGGAAGCAAAGTCTGGTGCATTCTCCTCCACTGTCTCCTTATTAGCCAATCTTAACCGAAATTTTAATGATTTTTGTGACTTTTTTTGTACTGAAGCCAGTAGCTTGCTATCCCGCCATTAACACTACTTGAAAAGTTTTGCAGTTTGACAGTTTAACTGAATAATTTTTTGTATGTGTTTCTGTATGTGTGTGGTGGCAGTTGAAATGTCACTGGTAGAGGTGTGAGAGAGAGAGGGTGGGGAGCTTTAGAGCTTCAGCACCCAGGGGCCCACAGGGGGTCTTAATCCAGCCTTGCTACAAAAACGAATTGGCAGGTGGCAGGAAGATGTATCTGTAACATGACTATGACAAATGTTACCTTAGGATCGTGATAAGAGAGTGAATTATATAATTTGACATTCAAACAAAAACTGAAACAGGAAGCAGAAGTCAGAAACAGCAAAGAATGAGAATGTACTTGTCCTAACAAGCACCAAAGCTGTACTAAATAAGGTAATGAGGCAAAACATTAATCTCTTACCATCCCTAAAGGGACTTAAAAATGCCACATATTGAAAGCATATTCCTGTGCACAATAAAATAGACCGTGTTAAAATTTAACTCCAAGAGAGTCACATATACAGAGTAAAATGCAGAGTTTAACACTTACTACTTTACCGTGAGCTTGATAGATGTCCATCTGTCGTAATTCACAAAATTATGGTCAGATTTCTTCCTGGTCCTGGTTTCTGTGATTCAGCCTAGGAAGATTAACGTTACATAATCCTCATTTTAATTGAATTTCTGCATTCTATCAGCAGTACTTTAGGTAAACAAAACCTGAAATGCACATTAACAGAAATTATAGAATGACGTGGCTTTTTGTTTTATTTGAGTTAAATTTCAGTAACCTTCCAGTTCCAACCATGGGCAAACATAAGGGAGTGACCCAAGTGATGACAGAATGGACCCTCGGTGGCCTGAGAGTACTCCCGTTCACAACATTTTTATTATATCGCGAAAAGTCCTGAACTCCTCAGTTCGGGAAATAAATTCTAATTTACGAACCATGCAGAAACAATACAACGTGAGCGGTCTATATATTGGTCATGTTACTTGGATTTTGGAACAACTCATGAAGCTATGAAAGGTTTAAAAAGTGATAACAGAGTAACTTTTTAGTTGTGTATTTTGTTTGTACTTATACACAGCGGAAATGAACACGAAAGCGAAAGCTGACTGGGAATTCCCCGCGTGCTCTTGTTTACTTCTAATATACTTACAACCATGAATATACACGATTTCATGGTCTAATAAATAACAAAATTATAATTAAAAATTCTGTCCTACAGTAAATAACTTTTGCCGAGATAGCGTAGACCTACAGACTATAAAACAATTGTCATTAGCGAACAGAACAGAGCATATTTTAATCGTTCTAAGCGTTTAACTGGTGTTACATTACATTACATTACAGGCATTTAGCAGACGCTCTTATCCAGAGCGACGTACAACAAGTGCATTGGTTCACGATGTAGAGGTGCAAAAGAAACACTAGAGTGAAGTAATGATCGTAGTGCCAGAAGTGACCACATCGATCAGGACTCCAACCCTGTAGAGTAAGCTGTTCAGCAAACAAGAATCCTACCAAGTACAAACTAGCACTGGAATCACATCTAATCACACCTAATCAGACAAAAACAATCCTGCCAGATACACTAACATAATCATATTATCCTAACTAGGTACAGTGAGCTAAACTATAGGCTAGGGAGGGGTGGGGAGAGGTGCAGCCTGAAGAGATGAGTCTTCAGTCTGCGTTTGAAGGTGGTGTTAAAAAAATAACAATTTTATAATATAATTATTCCTGACATTTTCTCATAAGTAATCAGACAGAATGTAAGCCTTACTTCACTCACGAGCACGTCGAGAACCAATTTCTCCTTGGAATCTGTATTCGAAAGTAGCCACGCCTAAATCACAGACCAAAGTTTGCTGCGAGCTGTAGTCTAAAGAACAGCTACTTGTCTCGCTATCCATTTCGTTAGTGGGCCTTGCCCACCCAGAGGAATCATCTTCCCATCCAATGAAAACTCAGAAAAAATCACCGTTATAGTTATTTTTAGCGTCCATAGTTTTCTGTAATTTTATCATTGGTCATCAAAAAATTCACTGCTTTCTTATTGGCTATTTTGAAGGTGTAGGTGTGCTTAGTCAGTGCTGCTCCTTTACATTACCGCCAAACCACGCTACTTCTTCGCACATGCAGCACAGACGTGGTGAAGTGAACTGTGAAACTTGTTTGTAGCTAGCTGCTGTCAGGAATCCAATTAAAACTGTTAATACCTTTTTTCTTTTCTCTGATTCTTATGGTAAATGGTAAATTGACTGCATTTATATAGCGCTTTTATCCAAAGCGCTTTACAATTGATGCCTCTCATTCGCCAGAGCAGTTAGGGGTTAGGTGTCTTGCTCAAGGACACTTCGACATGCCCAGGGCGGGGTTTGAACCAGCAACCCTCCGACTGCCAGACAATCGGTATTACCTCCTGAGCTATGTCACCCCCTTATAAGTTATATAAGTAGTCTTGTATTGTTTCACATTTGAGTTTGCACGTTTTGCAAGCTGCGTGTTTCTTTTAAGTTGTCAGCTCACTTGGTGGCTGGTTTAGTGATTAGCCAGCATTTTTCTGCAGAATGCAGCAGGCCTGGGAGCGTCATAATGTCTGTGCATTGAGATATGTTGGCGTGGAAAAAGTGGAGAAGCCTCATAGGGGAGGTGATCTTGAAAAAAGGCTTCTTAAACATGAAACCTTCTGGATCTATTTCCTCAATACCACGTCCCCCAATGGTCTAAATGAGGGATTTGACATAAAACCTTTTTTGTGATTTTCTTTCTTGCCCTCTTTTCCAGTGCCCTAGTATGCCAGGGGCTAAGAAACGTCTTGTAATTGGTCTTCTGCTTATTATACCATGAGGTTTTCTAACTATTATTCTTAAATGATATGTAAAACATGTTTTACTTGTTGTTTGTTGGTATGCCGTTTGATACTTTTTCTATTATGTATCTCTATATATTTTTCTATTGTGGTATTAATAAATGATTGTATGTATTTGCACTACTTAAAAAAATTTTTTTATACCATATTATCGAATGGCCAATGTGCTATGGGCTACTTAATTGGCTGACAATGATGTCGATGTGATGTCATTGGCTTACTGCCTATATATACCTTTTTTATCTGTCATGTGGTCATTTCCCTGTAGAAGACCCTGTTGGGTTGTAACATTGCCTTGCTTTTTTTTAGTCAATAAAGTATTGGGAGCTGTAATCCAGTGTGCGGATATCCATTTTCTTTTAATCTTGTACTTTTATCCTGCACCTGGCTAAATACTGGTTGGATGTGCACACAGCTACTCTACTGTACTAACAAAAGTAACCATGGCCACATTTAAGGCACTGTATGAATAAATCTTAAATTTGAAGAAGTTCACTCACAATTACATTAAATTAAATATCAAAATAAATTGAAAATATTAACTCAGCTACACATGCAAAGGTGTTTGTGTATTTTTAATGTAAGAATCTGGAATAACGAGATGATAAACAAACTGTTTTCAGCAAATCCAATATATTATTGAGCAACACCTTCCCAGGTATTCATGCAATAGAATCCACAAATTTTTACAGTAATAATTTGGATTTATGGGATGGCAAAATCCTCCAAAATGCCTGCAACTCAATAGACGGTGCTTATTAAAAATTCAATAAAATAATTAAATCAAACTGTTTTCTGTAAACGTTAATGCGTTCTTGAAGATCACCTTCCCCGGTATTCACACCATGGATTCTGTGCATTTTTACTGTAGGTCTAATTTCAGACCTGGAAGATTCCTCCTTTGAATCAACATCAGTAAAAAATGCACTGTCCGGGTCATTAGGATCACCTTTCTGTGTGGACTCATTTTCTCTCGCTGTGGGTTTCCTTGTGATACAGTTTCCTCCCATAGTTCAAAGACATGAAGATTGTGATAAATTGCCTTTAGGCATGACTGCGTGAGTGAATGGTGTGAGGGTCCTGCGATGGACTGGCAGCCAGAACAGGGTGTATTCCTGCCACATGCTGGGATCAGCCCTCCTTGCAACCCTGGCCAGAAATAATCGCATTAGATAATTGACGGATGGATCTTCACTGTGGTATTTAATTGGTGAAATTAACTGAATTAACATTACATTAACTATACCCCCACCACTCATTAAAATTTGCATATGTTAAGAAAACAGAATCAAAATGGTTTTAACATGTAAGAACAACTCCATGCACACAGCTGACAGCTGCAGTACTAACTTCACCCAGCCCATATAATAGTATTTTTATCAGTCTTCATGATACCCATCGAGTCATGTGTACCCTTGCCATCATTTTTTTTTTTAATTCAACTTCAGCATGAGAAATACAAAATACAGCATATATAAAATAATATGAGAATAATAAGGAATAATGAACAGACAAATGTACAACGCCAGGGGTTACAAAGTCAAAATGAGAATTATGCAGTAAAATTATATCAAAAAAAGAGATATGTACATATATTAAAATTATATTAGTATGTTACATTACATTACATTTATTTGGCAGATGCTTTTATCCAAAGCGACTTACAAAAAGTGCATTTCATGGTCATACACAACTGCTAAACACAGGTTCAGTAAGATACAATTATTTTGTACAGTTTAGTTCACACAGTGAACACTATTCAGACCTCTGCAAACCAACTATGCAGAAGAATAAGCTACAGAATTAGGGCAAATACAAATTACCAAAAAGTGCTGGGATGGGGCAACATGTAACAAGAGTCATGAAAAAAAGGGGGGGGGGGGGTTTAGAGGGAAATATACAGCGTAGTGGTGGTTAGTCTAGGTATAGTCTGAAGAGATGAGTCTTCAGGTCACGGTGGAAGATGGGTAGTGAGGGGGAGGTTCGGAGAGGGACAGGGAGTTCGTTCCACCACTGGGGAGCTAGGGTGGAGAAGCTCTGTGATCCCTTTGGTCGAGTGGGAGGGGTTACAAGGTGCCCTGCTGCCGCAGAGCGGAGTGGTCGATCAGGGACATAGGACCGAATCATGTCCTGCAAGTAGCAATCACTGTGGTGCCATCAACCGTGGTTGAGAGTTCACGTAGTAAAGAGGTCTTGCATGGGAAGAAGAGCAGCTCAGTTTTGTTGAGGTTGAGCTTCAGATGGTGGCTGGCCATCTAGGTGGAGATGTCAGCCAGGCAGGAAGATATCTTATCATCAACCTGTGTGGCCGAGGGGGGGAAAGAAAAGAAGAGTGTTAAATTTGGAGCACAAATTTAAAGTTTTCACAGCTTTACTACTGCATGAGGTAGATAATGTTCTAATGTAGGACTCTGCTTCCTTTATAAAGGTACAAAAATAGGGCTTAATTTTTAACAGCTTACATTTATGGATAGAAAACTTTGGCAGCAATATGATGAGATTACACAGAAAAAATTCATTTTCTAATTCTTTCCAATAATTTGTGAAACCAAATACATCCTTCAAGCAAATTCATCTTCGTAATTGTGTTCAATCGGTAAAAGAATACATTACCCGGGCCCACCCCTCATTAAAATGTAAAGAATCTAAATGGTTTTAACGTAGCAGAACAATTCCATGTATCAGGGGCAGTACTAGCTGCACACAGCCCATCTAATAGTATTTTTATCAGTCTTTGTTATTTCCCCATAAAGTCATGTGCTCCTTTACCTTCATCCTGTGGCTGGTTTGTGCTGTTCATTCTTTCACGCTCTGTCAGATCTGTTGCCTAGCAAAGTGGAGACTTTAACTCAGTAAATACAGTATTAACCATAAAAGCGTAGAGGTCATTGCATAGCCCCAGGAGTGACATCTGAATTAATTAAATTAACTTCATAGCAAATGAAATTCTGCTCTAGAAAGATATTTGAAAAGTTAGGCGCATGACATAAAAAGCTTCTCACGTACCACGTTCTGCCTTCTGCTGCCTGAAAGGAAAATAATGCTTAATTATTTAATTACTTGATAACTACATTGCATTTGTTTTAATAACTTCAAAATATAACATTATATTATTACCTTTCCTTTTTTATTTTCTTGTTTAATTCTTTAACATCGAATATCACCAATAAACCAATGGAGTACTATATGGTACATTACTTTTCTTTTTTGAATTCCCTGATTAAACGCTAAATATTTAATATGCTAACAACTCTTATATCTTGTATAAATACAAGGATTTCAATTCACAAAATATGGGTAGCACAGCCAACCTTAAACTGCTATTCAAACCATTTACAAGTTTCTTAAAAATAAAATTCAAAGACTTACCAAATAGAGGGTGAAACTTCCTTAAAATGAAAATGATTGCTAAAATAACAGCTAAAACAAGCAGCACAGGCACAATAATGATGTAAACAGGAATATTTCTTGGTCCACATTCACTATCCGATGTGTTTGTTCCTGCTGTAATTTCCTGAAGTCCCAAGGACTGGCAACTGTCAAAAAAATAAACATATAAGTCCAAATCTCAAATAATCATTCAGGTTATATTTATCAATACAAATAATAATGAGTAACAACTCATCTGTTTGGTTTTGCTTTACCCCAGACTGATTTACTCATCTGGAAAATGATGTTATTTGGGAATAAACATAGGAAACTTACTCTCTGTGTGGTTTGCAGTATGCAGAAAAGGATTCAGTTGAAAAAGTTTTATCCGGACAGTATCCACATTTGGTATTAGTCGATGTTGTTCCTGTGCAAATATATATTGGAAGGTATGTCAAGACATTAAAAATCAGAAACATAGACTGTGCAGTTAAGCGAGTTAATCTTACTAAACAGACACAGATAAAAAAAAGAATAGTTCACTTTGTGGAGTTGTTTGATACTATTTCAGTTTTAGTGTATGTTCCTAATTGGCCCAGATAACTTATGTCTGCGATGAAGGATACTCTATATGATGCCTACAGAAGTTTTTGGTGATCTGCCAGTATTGTGAAAAATATATCTACTTCCCCAGGGTGACCCACATTGTAGAGGCATCCACCAATCAAAAACATACACTAACCCTGGAATCTATTTTTAAAAACTCTACTGTCCCTTCAAGATATTAATACAATCCAACCTTTGAGTAGGATGAACTGTCCAGGCCTGCAGATGGTGTGTTTCTGCGCAAAGCTGCACCCCTTATTATCAGTCTTAGTGCAGTAGTGGTGATCCAGAGGCCCACACACTGTGTCAGAGGTGGGGGTGCACTCTCTCTCTGTTTTTAAACCCAAGTCTGTGGAGGAACGGCGAATAAAGACCCATATTGACACATTATTTGAGTATTTCGGTAACAGACCTGTTCATTATTCACCATCAAGTCAAAACAGCATATTGAATTTTAATTACTGTAAGAAATCTTTTATATATTATTAAAAAGACAGTCAAGCATGTTGCAAATGGCCATGTCATGAATGAACACATTAGTTGAAAATGAATCTTCTCACCTGGCTCACACACTATGCAAGGCAAACAATGAGACAGACCGTTGGGTCCATCGGTGAATGATTTTTGAGTGCACGGTATACAGGAGGTGCTAGTGTACTCCGTGCAGTGTTTATAAACACGTGTCCCTAATCAGAAAAAAATACACAAAACAAAGCCAAAATGTACCCATTTGAAATGACATTTCAATGATGACAAAATAAAGAGCACCTTCACATTTTACCCCTGTAAGCCAACATCTACTGCATTAGAAGCTTTATTCTGATAAAAGATGGTGACTTACCAGGTGTGCACATTGGACAGCACTCTCCATAAATTTCATATTCTGCACTTCCACAGGAATAGGCGAGGCCACAGAACAGGAGCAATATATATGCCTGAAGCAAATGTATTAGTACAAATTATACTGGAAGCAAAGTCTGGTGCATTCTTCCCCACTGTCTCCTTATTACCAAATCTTAAACAAAATTTTAATGATTTTTGTGACTTTTTTTTTCGTGCTGAAGCCAGTAGCTTGTTATCACTTTGACAGTTTAACTGAATCCTTTTATGTAGGTGTTTCTGTATGTGTGTGTGGTGGCAGTTGAAATGTCAGTTGTAGAGGTGTCAGAGAGAGAGGGGGTGGGGCTTTAGAGCTTCAGCACCCAGGGGCCCACAGGGGGTCTTAATCCAGCCTTGCTACAGGGGACAAAGATGAATTGCCAGGTGGCAGGAAGATATATCTGTGACATGACTATGACAAATGTTACCTTATGATTGTGATAAGGGAGTGAATTATATTGTTATTTGACATGCAAACAAAAACTTAAACAGGGAGCAGAAGACAGAAGTCAGAAACAGTAAAGTGTGAGAACGTACTTGTCCTAACAAGCACCAAAGTTTTACTAAATGAGGTAATGAGGCAAAACTTTAATCTCTTATCATCCATAAAGGGACTTTAAAATGCCACATATCAAATTTTCACTAAAAGCATATTCCTGTGCACAACAAAATACTGTGTTAATTTAACTTCAAGAGGGTCACATGTACAGAGTAAAATGTCAGAGTTTAACACTTAATACCTTACTGTGAGCTTGATAGATGTCCATCTGTCATAATTCACAAAATTATGGTCAGATTTCTTCCCTTTGTGGAGGTCCTGGTTTCTGTGATTCAGCCTAGGAAGATTAACGTTACATAATCCTCATTTTAATTGAATTTCTGCATTCTATCAGCAGTACTTTACAGGAGAGTTTGCAACATATCTAAAAAGGTAACCTATATACAGATTTTTTTTCTTTTAGAGCTCAGTGGATTCAAAGGTAAACAAAACCTGAAATGCACATTAACAGAAATTATAGAATGACGTGGCTTTTTGTTTTATTTGAGTTAAATTTCAGTAACCTTTCAGTTCCAACCATGAGTAAACATAAGGGAGTGACCCAAGTGATGAAAGAATAGACCCTCAGTGGCCTGAGAGTACTCCCGTTCACAACATTTTTATTATATCGCTAAAAGTCCTGAACTCCTCAGGAAATAAATTCTAATTTACGAACCATGTAGAAACAATACAATGTGAGCGGTCTATATATTGGTCATGTTACTTGGATTTCGGAACAACTCATGAAGCTATAAAAGGTTTAAAAAGTAATAACAGAGTAACTTTTTAGTTGTGTATTTTGTTCATGTGTTACGCATACGCCATTCGATACACAGCGGAAATGAACACGAAAGCGAAAGCTGACTTGGAATTCTCCGCTTGCTCTTGTTTACCCGTTTAAATAACGTCTTCTAATATACTTATAACCATGAATATACACGATTTCATGGTCTAATAACAAAATTATAATTAAAAAAAAATCTGTCCTACGGTAAACAACATCTCCCGAGATAGCGTAGGCCTACAGACTATAAAACAATGTCATTAGCGAACAGAACAGAGCATATTTGAATCGTTCTAAGCGTTTCACCCGTGTTAAAAAAAATAACTGCCACCATTTTATAATCTAATTATTCCTGACATTTTCTCATAAGTAATCAGACAGAATGTAAGCCTTACTTGACCCACGAGCACGTCGAGAACCAATTTGTCCTTGGAATCTGTATTTGAAAGTTGCCAAGCCTAAATCACAGTCCAAAGTTTGCTGCGAGCTGTAGTCTAAAGAACAGCTACTTGTCTCGCTATCCATTTCGTTAGTGGGCCTTGCCGCGTTTCCACCGCAGGAACTATACCCCGGAACTAGGAACCTTTTGAGGAACTCAGTGCGTTTCCACCGCAGGAACTAGGGTCTAAATTTAGTTCTGGGGGCTTTGTTTTACCCCCTAAAACGTTCCTGCTCGGGGGGTAGTACTTTCCGAAAGTACAGGAACCTTTTGGGTGGAGCTTGCAGCGCTGAACATTTCTGATTGGTCGAGTACTCGTAGCATTTTTGTTGTATTTATTCTCCGCCATTACCCGCCATGTTTGAAAATATGCAGCGCCAAACCAATTTATTTTCATAATAACTTCAAATCAAACTTGTATGTTATGCGGCGCAGTAGCCTACTTTTGGTTATGGCCTGTCAACGTCTTGGAATTATAACGTGTGCTCTTCTGTTCTTTTCTTGCTTTAGTATTCGTTTTATAAAATGCTAAGCATTCGTGCTGGGACAGCATATTACGTAGGCTACCGAAACATTCAAACGGATTAATTCGGTTGCTGAATATTTTCTTCCGGATTTTCTTTGTTAGCCCGTTGTAATTGACTCAAAACGTTTGATACAGTTATGTGAGGTATGCGGTAGTTCTGCATAATTAACATTGGTGATACAGTACAAGTAAACTGGAAATCACCTTCCGCACTTTTTATCCGGGTAAAATAACAGGTTAATTCTAGTAATCTTCCCTTTAGCTTTTTCAGACTGCCGTAATTGTACTGCCATTTTTAAATTCCACGAAAAGACCAGGAAGACTATGGACTCATTTATGGTGCATGGTTCGCATCTGGAGGGCACACTTCGCTGCTCGGCTAGCAGTAACTTCGAAGGAAAGCAAACGGTGGCTGTACCACTACTAATTTACATTTTCACGCAAGTCCGAGCTTTCTTTCTATTCTCGTCATTTTGCGATTAGCCTATATGGAATTGACGACGAGAAAGTAATAAAACAGCAAATTGTTTACAACGTGTGCATGTTTTCTGCTGTTAATGAATGTGTTTGAGAGGATATATGAAAATCAATAGGCTAAATACAAAAGTAACCATATATAGTCATTGTTGGTAACCCGTTGTATATAAGTGGAATAAACCCCTCCGGGCTGTCCCGGTTATTAGAAAATAATGTAGGCTACTTCGGTGGTAGTATGGGGTTACAGAAGAAATCATATGACAGATGGACCGACGACAGTAGGCTAATTTGCCTAATCTTCGCGGTACTTTAGACCCCGGTGGAAACGCAGACAACCATTGGCTGAAGGAACCTTTTAGTTCCTGGTAAAGTAGTTCCTGGGACTGAAAGTTCCGGGTAATTTTGGTGGAAACGCGGCTTAACCAAAGAACAGCTACTTGTCTCACTATCCATTTCGCTAGTTAGCAAGTTAATAGCTGTCCGCGTGACCAGGGGCATGTCTACGGGTGGGATCCCTACAGTAAAAATGCACAGAATCCATGGTGTGAATACCTGGGAAGGTGATCTTCAAGAATGCATTGGAGTTTGCAGAAAACAGTTTGACTGAATTATTTTATTGAATTTTTAATAAGCATCATCTATCAAGTTGCAGGCATTTTGGGGGATTTAGCCATCCCATAATTCCAAATTCTTTCAGTAAAAATGTGTGGATTCTATTGCATAAATACTTGGGAGGTGTTGTTCAAGAATATATTGGACTTCGCAGAAAACAGTTTGAGTTCATGAGTTTATTGAATTTTTAAAAATGGTATGTTTAGAATTTAATGACCACTTCGGAGGATTTTACCATCCCCTAATTCCAGATTCTTACCGTAAAAATACACAAACACCTTTGGATGCATACCTAGGAAGCAGGACTTCAAAAATCTAGTAGAGTTTTCACAAAACTATTTGATGTGATTATTTTATGGAATTTTAAAAAAACGGCATGAATTTAACGTAATTGCCATTTTCGAGTATTTATTACTTCAATCCGGAGTATTACAATATACATATTTATTTATTTATTTATTTATTTATTGAAGTATTGAAAGTGCAAGTAGTAACTTCTTCTGCGGTAGAACTGCGTCACAATCGTGTTACCACAATAGAGAGCGATGAATACCGTGCACTAATTTTTTGGTGCGAATAGCTTGACCGATCTTTCTCGTGTGGATGGCGTGACCGCAGTACCGTGTCATAAAAAGCATACTCCCGAAGTACCTGAGCGATTTGAGCGTTTTGAGCACTGAATTCTATGATACACTACATGACATGCGATTTAAACATAGCACTAGTTGTTGTCTGTTAATTTAGCGTGTGACTTAGGCGAAGTCAACGGATGGTTTAATATGAAGTCTAATATGAAGATTAGCCTACACACAAGGGTTAAATTTGAAGTTATGTCGGAGCTCCTAGGCCCATTTTCACTGTTAGCTGGAAGGTTGTGGCTTATCCTTTATCAAAGGGTAACGTAACTTATTTGATTTGCCGAGCCCAAATGAAAAATTATCAGTTTTATGGCATTTATATTTATTTATCAGAATTAGAATTAGAATTATTTATTCGCCAAGTACGATGTACAAGGAATTTGTCTTAGTGCAAGGTGTCAACATACAATCCAATACGAGGAGCTTAAAAAGAGCTTAAAAAATAAATAAATAAAAAATAGTAAAATACTGTGTAATAAAAATACAATACAATATAATACAATACCAATATACAGATACAGTACGAATAACTGGGTTAGGTAGACAGTTAAGGTACAAGAGTGTGCAATAGGGCTGTCAAAAATATTCTAAGTTATAAAACTATTCGAAAATCTTTTTTTTTTAAGTTTTTAAGTTAGAACCTAAATTTTGATCATTCGAATATTAGTTTTGGATCCCGCGTTTTTGATTCCGCGTTTTTTAATTAACATGAATACACAGGATTTAATTTCATGCGGCGAATCATGTTCATGCACGCAAAGTTTATTTTCTGTCCTAACGTTACTTCCTCTGTCACATCAAAAATATTAAAAACTAACGGCGGAAATGGCAGCAGCATCGGAGGAGTTGGTCCCACTAACTGGTAAACCCTGTTCGGGAATTTTTCGGCTTCTTGACCATAAATGGCGAGGTCAAGGACAAGAAAAGAGTTACGTGCAAGCTTTGCAGAGCAAGTCTGGTGTATTCAAATACCATATAGTTTTTATGTTAAGAAATAAACAGGGATTTCCTATAAACAATCATTTCTCTATTATTGTGATTAATAAATGCCGAGTTGTGGCAAATTACATCCACGAGAAAGTGTTTTATTCATTTGCGCATTAGGCTATAGAAACTGCAGGAGGCTCATTTATAACATGAACTTGCGTGTGTGAAGTGAAGACCTGACCTAGTGCCACAACCGTTTCCATGGTCAAATCGAGTCATGTTGAAATTTTATAAATCACTATTGTGACGTGATTTTCTATGTACGCGCCACACAGTTGATCTATAATAGAGAAAGGGTCTTTGGGCGGCGGGGGGGGGGGGGGGGGGGGGGGGGGTAGAGGAAGGGTCTTGTTTAGGAAGATTATGGCTTGGGGAAAGAAGTTGTTCAGTTGGCGGTTAGTTCTAGTCTTTAGGGCTCTCTCTCTCGGTCTCCGCTGAGAGGGGAAGCGCTGGAAGAGAGAGTGGCCGGGGTGTGAGGGGTCAGCCAAGATTTTCCCTGCTCGCTTCCTCATTCTGGAGATGTACAGATCTGTGATGGGGGGAGCTGGCAGCCAATGATTTTCTCTGCATACCATACTATGCGCTGTAGTTTCCGCTTAGACTGGGGTGATGCAGAGCCGAACCACATGGAGATGGAGGATGTGATGACTGATTCAATAATGGCTGTGTAGAATTGGACCAGCAGCGCTTGCGACAGCTTGAATTTCTTAAGCTGTCACAGGAAGTACATACGCTGCTGGGCCTTCTTGGTTATTGTAGTGATATTCCTGTCCCATTTGAGGTCCTGTTGGATGGTGATACCTAGGAATTTGTACGACTCTGCTCTGCTCACCATGGTGCCATGTATTTCCAAGGGAGGGTGTGGGGTGGGCTTCCTTCTGAAATCAGTGACCATCTCCACAGTCTTTTGCGTGTTCAGCTCCAGGTTGTCGGTTCCACACCATGACACCAGCTGAATTGCTTCTTCCCGGTATCTGGACTCATCACCATCTGAGATGAGACCGATCAGGGTAGTGTCGTCTGCGAACTTAAGAACTTTAACAGATTCACTGTTGGAAGTACAGGCATTGATGTAAAGCGAATAGAGTAAGGGAGACAGCACACAGCCCTGAGGGGCGCCAGTGCTGAGAAGGAGGGGGTCTGAAGTGAGGTCACCTACCCTGACACACTATTTCCTGTTGCTTAAGAAGTCATGGATCCAGTGGCAGAGAGGGGATGGGACATTGAGCAGTAAAAGTTTATCTAAAAGTAGATCAGGGATGATCGCAGACATGTGACTCAAGTCATTTGGTCCAAGTGTCAAGCAAGTCCCAAGCTAGTCCCAAGTCATTTTTTCTTGGGCAAGTCAAGTCAAGTCCAAGTCAAGTCACACCCCGCCCCCCCCCCCCCCCCCCCCCCCCCCCCCCCCCCCCCCCCCCCCCCCCCCCCCCCCCCCCCCCCCCCCCCCCCCCCCCCCCCCCCCCCCCCCAAGATACAGTCTTACCTGCAGTATCCGGTCTTTATAAAGAGAAAAGGCAAGGTATTAGTACCTGTCTAATAATGATATTATTGGCCAATCTATCTTGTTACGGCATTATTTGAAAATGGCGTTTAATTGTCAGTGAATTATACAGCATGTGTCTTATTACCCATTGCAGGGTTGGACTACAAATTAACACTCTGTATGGGTGTGAAATAAATGGACTGCATTTATATAGCACTTTTATCCAAAGCGCTTTACAATTGATGCCTCTGATTCACACACACACTCACACACCAACGGTGAAAGGCTGCCATGCAAGGTACCAATCAGCTCATTGGGAACAATTAGGGGTTAGGTGTCTTGCTCAGGGACACTTGGACACATCCAGGGCAGGGGATCAAACCAGCAACCCTCCGACTGCCAGACAAATGCTCTTACCTCCTGAGCTATGTCGCCCACTAAGTAAGATAGACCTAGCTATGATAATTTGTCAGTGAACTGCACAACTAACTAAAATATTATCTTTTTCATTAATTACATACTTCTGCTTGGAAATGAAAGTAAAATTAAAATGATGCGCCATTAAGTCATATTTTTCAAAATAAGGAAGCACAATCTTTTTATACATCGTTTTGACACACCACCCCTTTTGGTGCATATGGTAACAAAATTTAAGGAACCAAATTATGCTTCATGTACAGTATTTACTGCCACTTCCTCCAAGTACTGATCAGACTGTTTTACAGCAGGCTACTTGTTAGCTGCGGAACTCGCACTGCGTACCAAAAGTCAAACAAAAATGAAGAGAAAGCTATCTCTAGGATCATCTAGTTAAAGCTTATTTACCTAAACACAGGTTAGTGGAACAACTATTCGGCTTTGCCTGAATTTAACAAGTACAACAATTTCTGTTGTTTTGCATGTTTGTAACAGACACATTTACACCAATCAGCCACAACATTAAAACCACCTGCATTTTTCTGCTTTTTTCTGATTTAATATTTTATTTTCTCTGTTTGTAATCAGACAAATCACACGTGAATATTTTTTCCATTGAGTTCAACAGGAAAATTAATCAGGAGAAACAATTCTTGTAGTACCTACTGCATATCTGGCAGCAGCATGATGGTTTGAGGCTCATTTGATACCTTAGACCATTGATGACTCAAAGCCATTTAGCCAACAAATGTTCCATACTGTATCAGCATAATTTACAGCTGAATCTAGTCCCACCCTCAATTAATTACTTCTACCAAATAATAACACCTCTATTCATATAAACACTTATGTCGCAAGCAATAAATAACACAAGACATCTTTTTCTATCTCTTATCTCTGTCGATTCTTGGCCTCAACCAGTAGCTTCAGATCTGGGGTCTGATTTGGAGTTTTTCCACAGATGGTGCCTGTTGCGCGGAACAGCTGACCAAATGGCGTGAGTGCGTTGTATGAGCGGAGCTCAGCCCTCCTGTCAGCGACTATGACTGATTTCATCCTTGTTTGGTCTGCATGCTTCCAGAGACAAGTTCTGTTAATGGATTTGCTCCATAGTTGTTCCTCACAATGCTGCAAACATGCTTTATGACCTGCCTGGGTTGCCTTTTAGGCACAAACATAGCTGATTTTGGCGGATCTGCCAGTTCTTGTGCCATTCCTTGCTGCCAATTCCAAGGTGTTATGTTACAAGTATATGCTACACCACCACATTTGAAATAAAGGGAATAATTAAATTACTGTCGCTACTGTCACAATTACTGCTCATATCATTATTCATTATTGAATAATTAATAACATTCTGCTCATAAAAAGACATTACTGTTTTTCTTTGGGCAGTACAACATGATAGTGGTACTTCGGAGGAAAAATTTAGAGGATTCCACTGCTCTGCCCTGTGTATTCAGAAGCTCGTTGGAGAGTTCTTGTTTATTTTTCCTCACTGTTCAAAGCGCAGTCAGCTTCCTGTTTTGTAGCTGAACACCAAGTTGGTGGGATGTGAAGAAATTGTCACGTGACGTCCTGACCATTCAAACCCTTCACTCACAATCCCACACCCCAGTATCCCCAGATTCCTCTCAGGTGCACTCAGTGGTTTTCCAGTACGGATTTGCATATTCCATGTATCGTAATATTTCACATCACATGCTGCCAAAATTTTGCTACCATATTTGGGAGGCTTGTTTGGCGTGTACTGCCTGAAGGGACAGTGTCCTCTACGTGGAAAAAGGCATTTGTCCACTGTAAGATAAGGGCTAGGATTGCTCGCCATTTTCCTACTATTAAAGTTTACCTGGTGCTCGGTTTATCTAGAAACTAGATAGCATCTTGCACCATATCAAGCCTGCTCTTGAAAACCCCCAGTTTCTTCCTGTACGACATGGCCTGGCAAGCTATTCCGTGCAGTGACTATGCAGGATCTCCAACCATTTATCGCACATACCTCCGACTGTCACCAGCTTGTCTTTTTCAGATCAAGCAGGTCTAATTTCACACATGGCAGATTCCTCCTTTGAATCAACATCAGTAAAAAATGCACAGTCCGGGTCATTAGGATCACCTTTCTGTGTGGATGCATTTTCTCTCCATGTCACTCCATGTCACCGGTTTCCTTGTGATACAGTTTCCTCCCATAGTTCAAAGACATGAAGATTGTGATGAATTGCCTTTAGGCATGACTGCAAGAGTGAATGCTGTGAGGGTCCTGCGATGGATTGGCAGCCGGTCCAGGGTGTATTCCTGCCTCTTGCCCACATGCTGGGATCAGCTCCAGCCCTCCCTGCAACGCTGGCCAGAAATAATCGCATTAGATAATTTACGGATGGATCTTCACTTCATTGGTGAAAGAATGTATTAACTGAACCCTCATCCCTCATTAAAATGTGCATATGTTAAGAAAACAGAATCAAAATGGTTTTAACATGTAAGAACAACTCCATGCACACAGTAGACAGCTGTGACAGCTGCAGTACTAACTGCACACAGCCCATATAATAGTATTTTTATCAGTCTTCATGATTTCCAGGCCTGCCAACCTTAGCAAAATATTTTGAGTACCACAATAGTCTGTGTGACGCTTAGTTCACATGCTTTTGCACCACTTCGCTTTGCACGCACACACAAGCCTTTCTTCGTAATTCTAGTTTTGACTGTTTAAGTGATCAGGCAAAATTGTATAATTTGACCTGATTCTAAAATATCACTTGCACTGCACTGGGCTATATTATGATATACTTGCAAGTCAAACATTTGAGTACAACTGCTTAAAACAATTTTTTTCATGATTAATATTTCATTATATGATATGTGTGCTTATACAAACAGATAACCATAAGTGAATTGTACTCAATTATTTAATAAAAATGGAAATAATTTATTTTGTATATTGTAACATATGGTTTCATTTTTCAAGTATTGTTGGTTAATCAAGATATTATCAAAAAACAGGTAAAATGACCGTTATCCCAGGAAGAAGCAGATCAGAAGTTCGTAGTAAAAACAGGAAGATTTATTACGCAGCCGGCTACGGGAACAACTGAGCGAGAAAGTTCAAAAAGGTATTGGTGGGTAATTAGTTTTATACAGTTTTCAGTCCATTGATATTTGCATATAGTGGAATTCGTGTGGTCAGGTTTTTGAGCAGCTATTTGAAAGAGGAAGCAAGGGTAAGTGTCATAGAAGTGTGACACTTTATAGCCAATAAATAAAACTTAAAGCGTTATAAGTATATTATTACATTAGCGGCTCCTGTTATTACATTTTATATGATTTATTTAAAAACCCAGCTAATAATGTAATAACCAGCCAATAATGTAATAACTTATTACATTATATGCAAAACGTTATTACGTTATTGGTTCATAAAATGTATTACATTATTGGTCAGTTATTACATTATCGGCTTTTATTACATTAAGAACGGAAAAATGATTACGTTACTGGCAGTTACTACATTAACGGTAGTTATTACATTATTGGCTGCTACAAACCCTAAGCTTAAGGTCATTTAAGAGATTACAGGGAGGTAGGTAGGGATGGGGATAGGTGCAGCCTGAAGAGGTGAGTCTTCAGTCGTCGCTTGAACTGGGTCAGTGTCTCAGCTGTTCTGACCTCCACGGGGAGGTCATTCCACCATCGTGGGGCCAGAACAGACAGGAGACGTGTTGTGTTGCGATGTAAAACGCTGTCAATTATGAATAAAACCAAGTTTCTGTTCATGATTTCCATTTTTATTTAATAAATAATTGAATCAGCTTATATAGGCACATATAGGCCTAATGAAAAAAAAATATTCGATTGAAAAATTATCTAGGAATGTAGGCTTTTGTAACTAGAGGTTTAGCTAAATTATTACCTGAAGTTCCTTGGTGGCTAATGTCAAAATCATAATTGCACAATGCGCAAAATGCATGGTAGGGAAGTTTTGAGGGGCGGAGGCACGGCCATTGCTCCTGATATTTTGCGAGGAACTTCTGGGGGGCATGGACTCGCTTCTTTCTATTAGGTCTGCTGCTTATGCCATATTATGAAGGTTCTCCTTGTTAGTATCCTCGTCATCTGACGTCATGATTATTTTCTAACTGCAAGGCTGGTCGGGTGACTAGCTGCAATAATAGGAATTATTTACTACGTTAGGAGTCTGTAGTCAAACACCTCTGCAATGGTCACTTTGCTCCAATAAAGCGTGCGCGATTCAAAGTTTGAACAGGGGGTCTCCGTAGCGTTTGAGTTACTGCAGCTAAGAATTGCGTGGTTGGTACACAAAATGCGTGCAGGTTGGCAGGTCTGGATTTCCCCCATCGAGTCATGTGTACTCTTACCATCATCCTGCAGCTGATCTATCCTGTTCATCATCACTTCCTGTTTCCTAGTGAAGTGGAGACTTCATCTCAGTAAATACAGTATTAATCATAAAAGTATAGAGGTAATTTAATAAGAGTAAGAGAGAGTCCAGAGTTAAACTAACTTTATAGCAAATAAAAGTCTGTTCTTGAAAGGTTTTAGAAAAATTAAGCGCATAATGTGAAAAGTTTCTCACATACCATGTTCTGCCTTCTGCTCCCTGAAAGCAAAATAATGGTTAATTATTTAATTACTAGATAACAACATTTACATTTTTCTGAATAACTTGTGATGTAACATTGCATTACTTTTCCTTTTTGATTTTCTTGTTTAATTCTTTAATATGCTTACCACTCATATCGCTTGTATAAATATGAAGATTTCTGTTCACATTAAAAACTGCTATTAAAACAGCATCACCCTTTACATGTTTATTCAATTAAATTTTGGAAAGTCTTACTAGGTAGATGAGGAAACTTAATAAAAATTTAAATGGTTCTTCAAATGACAACTGATACTTCTAATACAAGCAGCACAGTAACTATGAGGATATCTTGGTCCACCATTCACACTCCAACGTGTTTTAGAATTCATCTTCATAATTGTGTTCAATTGGTAAAAGAACACATTAACCGGGCACACCTCTCATTAAAATGTAAAGAATCGAAATGGTTTTAACGTAGCAGAACAATTCCATGTATCAGGGGCAGTACTAGCTGCACACAGCCCATCTAATAGTATTTTTTTTATCAGTCTTTGTTATTTCTCCATAAAGTCATGTACTCCTTTACCTTCATCCTGTGGCTGGTTTGTGCTGTTCATTCTTTCACGCTCTGTCAGATCTGTTGCCTAACAAAGTGGAGACTTTATCTCAGTAAATACAGTATTAACCATAAAAGCGTAGAGGTCATTGCATAGCCCCAGGAGTGGCTTCTGAATTAATTAAATTAACTTCATAGCAAATGAAATTCTGCTCTAGAAAGATATTTGAAAAGTTAGGCACATGATGTAAAAAGCTTCTCACGTACCTTCTTCTTTCTCCTCTCTGTAAGCAAAATAATGGTTCATTATTTAATTACTTGATAACTACATTACATTTGTTTTAATAACTTGAAAATATCACACTAAATTATTACCTTTCCTTTTTTATTTTCTTGTTTAATTCTTTAACATTGAATATCACCAATCAACCAATGGAGTACAACATGGTATATTACTTTTCCTTTTTGAATTCCCTGATTAAATACTAAATATTTAATATGCAAACCACTCATATCTCTTGTATAAATACAAGGATTTCAATTCACAAAATGTGGGTAGCACAGCCAACCTTAAACTGCTATTCAAACTGCTTCACCATTTACAAGTTTATTAAAAATAAAATTCAAAGTCTTACCAGATAGAGGGAGAAACTTCCTTAAAATGAAAATGATTGCTAAAATAACAGCTAAAACAAGCAGCACAGGCACAATAACGATGTAAACAGGAATATTTCTTGGTCCACATTCACTATCCGATGTGTTTGTTCCTGCTGTAATTTCCTGAAGTCCCAAGGACTGGCAACTGTCAAAAAAATAAATATATTATAAGTCCAAATCTCAAATAATCATTCAGGTTATATTTATCTATACAAATAACAATGAGTAACAACTCCTGTTTGGTTTTGCTTTACCCCACACTGATTTATTCATCTGGAAAATTATGTTATTTGGGAATAAACATAGGAAACTTACTCTCTGTGTGGTTTGCAGTATGCAGAAAAGTATTCATTTGAAAAAGTTTTATCAGGACAGTATCCACATTTGGTATTAGTCAATGTTGTTCCTGTGAAAATATAAGCAAGTTTAATTTTACTAAACAGATAAGGATGAAAAAGCCATAGTTCATTTTGTGGAGTTTTTCGATACAATTTCAGTTTTAGTGTATGTTCTTGATTGGCCCAGACAACTTATGTCTGCGATGAAGCATACTCTATATGCCTACAGAAGTTTTTGGTGATCTCCCAGTATTGTGACAAATATATCTGCTTCCTCTGGGTGACCCACCAGCTTCACAATGGCTGTTGTCGGGTCATCCGCCAATCAAAAACACACACTAACCCTGGAATATAAAAAAAACTCTCAACTGTCCCTTCAAGATATTAATGCAATCCAACCGTTGTGTATGATGAATTGTCCAGGCCTGCAGATGGTGTGTTTCTGCGCAAAGCTGCACCCCTTATAATCAGTCTTAGTGCAGTAGTGGTGATCCAGAGGCCCACACACTGTGTCAGAGGTGGGGGTGCACTCTCTCTCTGTTTTTAAACCCAAGTCTGTGGAGGAACGGTGAATAAAGACCCATATTGACACATTATTTGAGTATTTCGATAACAGACCTGTTCATCATTCACCATCAAGTCAAAACAGCATATTGAATTTTAATTACTGTAAGAAATCTTTTATATATTATTATTAAAAAGACAGTCAAGCATGTTGCAAATGGCCATGTCATGAATGAACACATTAGTTTAATATGAATCTTTTCTCACCTGGCACACACACTGTACAAGAAAAACAATGAGACAGACCGTTGGGCATGGCGCTGAATGATTTTTGAATGCACGGTATACAGGAGGTGCTAGTGTACTCCGTGCAGTCTTTATAAACATGTGTCCCTAATCAGAAAAAAGACACAAAACAAAGCCAAAATGTACCCATTTGAAATGACATTTCAATAATGACAAAATAAAGAGCACCTTCACTTTTTAACCCCTGCAAGCCATTACATTACATTACATTACAGGCATTTAGCAGACGCTCTTATCCAGAGCGACTTACACAACTTTTTTTTTTACATAGCATTTTACATTGCATCCATTTATACAGCTGGATATATACTGAAGCAATGCAGGTTAAGTACCTTGCTCAAGGGTACAACGGCAGTGTCCTTACCCTTTCGGTTACAAGTCTAGTTCCTTACCCACTGTGCTACACTCCTAAGCCAAAATCTACTGCATTAGAAGCTTTAGTCTGATAAAAGATAGTGACTTACCAGGTGTGCACATTGGACAGCACTCTCCATTAATTTCATATTCTGCACTTCCACAGGAATAGGCGAGGCCACAGAACAGGAGCAATAGATATGCCTGAAGCATAAGCAATAGTACAAATTACACTGGAAGCAAAGTTTGGTGCATTTTTTGCAGTTTGACAGTTTAACAATCCTTTTGTGTGTGTTTCTGTATGTGTGTGGTGGCAGTTAAAATATCAGTGGTAGAGGTGTGTGAGAGAGAGGGTGGGGAGCTTTAGAGCTTCAGCACCCAGGGGCCCACAGCCTTGCCTACAGGGGACAAAAATGAATTGCCAGGTGGCAGGAAGATATCTGTGACATGACTATGACAAATGTTACCTCATGATTGTGATAAGGGAGTGTATTATATTGTTATTTGACATTCAAACAAAAGCTGAAACAGGGAACAGAAGACAGAAGTCAGAAACAGGAAAGTGTGAGAATGTCCTAACAGAAGCACCAAAGCTATTCTAAATAAGGTAGTGAGACAAAACTTTAATCTCTTACCATCCATAAAGGGACTTTAAAATGCCACATATCTAATTTCCTCTGAAAGCATATTCCTGTGCACAATAAAATAGACAGCGTTAATTTAACTCCAAGAGGGTCACATGTACACATGTATTAAGTGTTAAACTCTGATAGAGTAAAATGCACTCTCTATGAGTTTAACACTTAATACTTTACTGTGAGCTTGATAGATGTCCATCTGTCGTAATTCACAAAATTATGGTCAGATTTCTTCCCTTTGTGGAGGTCCTGGTTTCCGTGATCCAGCCTGGTAAAAAACAAAAAAACATGTTAAATAATCCTCATTTTAATTTCATTTTTGCATTCTCTCTGCAGTCTTTTACAGGAGAGGTTGCAACATAACTAAAAAGGTAACTTACACATTTCTATTTAAAAAGGTAACTGCTTTTAGGACTTATTCCATTCAAAAGTTAACAGAAACAGAGTTGTACACATAAGGGTAGATACTATAGAATGACATTCCGTTAAAAAAATATATATATATTAATCCCAGGAACCCCTTAGTTCCAACCATGGGAGAACATGTTGTAGTGACCCAAGTGAGGGATGAATGGACCCCCAGTGACCTGAACGTGCTGAACTTTGTCTCTGGAACCGCTTGCCCTTTTTTGATCATATGACTAAAATTCCGTAACTCCTGAGGGACAATATAACAGGCGAGAGGTCTATATTCTTCATGTTATTTGGAACAATGAAATGAAATGATAAAAATTATTATAACAGATGTAATAGTAATGATTTTACTTGCTCATTTGTTAATTACTATTTACCATTTCATACAGAATAGGATGTCACACTCCCACAGACCAAAGTTCAAATGAAAGTGAAAGTAGCCTAGATTGGAATTCCCCCAAACCTACCGTTGTTTCACTTTAAACATTTAATTGAACAAATAATATTAAAAATCTATTTTATGGGTTATTGCCATTGGGTTGTGCTAGCTAGGCTATACCATAAGGTCAGTCAGTCAGAACCTTTATTTAAATTCTCGGAGGTACAATTGAGGGCCAGGCCCTCATTTTCAATGTAGCCGAGATTACAAACACAATTAAAACACAATAGGTGTAATAAAAGATCATAGAATATAACAACAGCAACTAACATAGTAAATAATAAAATAACAGTAATAAAATACAGTAAAATATAATAAAAAAATAAAAATAAAATAAAATAATAAAATAAATAAAATCAGCACAGATACGATCAAAAACAGATACACTCAGAGACAGGAATGTTCAAAACCAGCGATCTAAAATGCCCATAAGTAGGTAGAGAGCTGATTTTCAGCAATTGTTGGAGCTTATTCCAGGAGGATGGGGCACTAAAATGGAATGCTGACTTCCCAATTTCTGATCGAGCTCGAGGGACCTTAAGCATAAGCAAGCCATTTGATCGGGTTTGATAGGGTCCAGAGCGCCACTCTAACAACCTTGTAATATAAGGTGGAAGCATTCCGACAATGGCCTTTGTCATGTTCCGGTGTTCCTGTCTGTGTTTCCCCTGTTGGGCCGCCAGATGGCGGCACTTCTGTTTTGTGTCCTGCTCCCTCCCTGTTAATTGTATTATTGGTTGTCTCGTTATCCCATCATTGTTCCCACCTGTGTCTTGTTATCCCCTCCTTCTGGTTTGATTGTTTTTTGAGTTCACCTGTGTCTTGTCACCCCCCTGTCTATTTAAGTTCTCTGTTCCCTTGACTCGGGTGCTGGTTCCTTGTGTTTGTTACCTGACATACATGTTCCTGCCTGCTTGTGTTTGTTTCCCGACTGTATGTACCTGCTTTTTCCCTTGTGCTCTGCCTTCCCGTGTTCTGCCCCGGCTGTGTTTTTGAGTTCTTGTTGTTTTCTGTTTCATTAGATTATTTTTTGAGTTTGTGTTTCACCTGCCTGTATTTTGTTCCTGACTTGTGTTTTTGACCTTCCCTTGTGCTCTGCCTTCCCGTGTTCTGCCCTGTCTGTGTTTTTGAGTTCCTGTTTTCTGTTTCATTAGATTATTTTTTGAGTTTGTGTTTTAGCCCATTGTGGCCTTGTCTGTTCCTTGTTTGTTCACCTTGTGTTAGTAAAGTCTTTGTTAATTTTCCCTTTTGAGTTTGTGTTTTTTTTTCCCCTCTGCGTTTGGGTCCCCCCTACCCGGACCGTCACAGAAGGAACCAGCCAGTGTGGGACCCAGCAGAGGGGTTTTTATTTTTTATTTTTTTATTTATTTATTTTTTTTGTTTATCATGCCACCGGGGTGGTGGAGTGACCCGGAGGACTCGCCACCCAGCGACTGGGAGTCCCTCGCCCTTGAGCTTCCCAGTGCCCGGGGTGGGCGGTCACGGAGGCGCCGTGGTCGGGCTGCCTCCCGGTCGGCCAGACCTCCAGCTGCCCAGCCAGCGGGTCCCGGCCCTGCGTCATTCGAAGGGACTCGACTGGCGATCTTTCCAGGGCCCGGCCCGCGGGGGTCCCGCCGGTCCCGTCCAGCTGCCCAGCCTGGTTCCCTACGGCTGTGGTCTGTGTTCCTGTCCCCTGCCCAGCCCAGTCGGCAGGGCCCTCGGCCTGCTCCACCCCAAGTCCAGGAAGGGCCTTCACGGCCTGCTCTGCTCCAAGTCCCGGAGCGGCCTTCACGGCCTGCTCTGCCTCAAGTCCCGGAGCGGCCTTCACGGCCTGCTCTGCCTCAAGTCCCGGAGCGGCCTTCACGGCCTGCTCTGCCTCAAGTCCCGGAGCGGCCTTCACGGCCTGCTCTGCCTCAAGTCCCGGAGCGGCCTTCACGGCCTGCTCTGCCTCAAGTCCCGGAGCGGCCTTCACGGCCTGCTCTGCCTCAAGTCCCGGAGCGGCCTTCACGGCCTGCTCTGCCTCAAGTCCCGGAGCGGCCTTCACGGCCTGCTCTGCCTCAAGTCCCGGAGCGGCCTTCACGGCCTGCTCTGCCTCAAGTCCCGGAGCGGCCTTCACGGCCTGCTCTGCCTCAAGTCCCGGAGCGGCCTTCACGGCCTGCTCTGCCTCAAGTCCCGGAGGGGCCCCCAGAGCCACCTGGAGCCCCGGAGAGACTCCCAGATCCGCCTCGAGCCCCGGAGAGGCTCCCAGATCCGCCTCGAGCCCCGGAGAGGCTCCCAGATCCGCCTCGAGCCCCGGAGAGGCTCCCAGATCCGCCTCGAGCCCCGGAGAGGCTCCCAGATCCGCCTCGAGCCCCGGAGAGGCTCCCAGAGCCGCCTCGAGCTCCGGAGAGGCCCCCAGAGCCGCCTCGAGCTCCGGAGAGGCCCCCAGAGCCGCCTCGAGCCCCGGAGAGGCCCCCAGAGCCGCCTCGAGCCCCGGAGAGGCCCCCAGAACCGCCTCGAGCCCCGGAGAGGCCCCCAGAGCCGCCTCCAGCCCCGGAGAGGCCCCCAGAGCCGCCTCCAGCCCCGGAGAGGCCCCCAGAGCCGCCTCCAGCCCCGGAGAGGCCCCCAGAGCCGCCTCCAGCCCCGGAGAGGCCCCCAGAGCCGCCTCCAGCCCCGGAGGTCCCGCCTGCTCTGACCCTTCCGCGGAGGCCGCCTGCTACACCCAAGTTTCGGGCTTTACTTGTGCCTCGAGCCCCGGGGGGGCCTCCGGAGCCGCCTCAAGCCCCAGGGGGGCCTCCGCAGCTGCCTCGAGTCCCGGGGGGGCCTCCGGAGCGTCCAGAGCTCCGGAGAGGCTTCCGGAGCCGTCCAGAGCTCCGGAGAGGCTTCCGGAGCCGTCCAGAGCTCCGGAGAGGCTTCCAGAGCCGTCCAGAGCCCCGGAGAGGACAACGGTCCCTTCTGTTGTCCCGCAGGGGCCGCCGCAGACTGCTCTGGCCGCCCCGCAGGCTAAGCCACCTGCCTTGCCCCCTAGCGTTCGTGCTCCCCCTGGCGTTCGTTCTCCCCCTAGCGTTCGTGCTCCCCCTAGTGTTCTCGCGCCCCCCAGTGTCCGTTCTTCCCCTAGTGTTCTTGCTCTCCCTAGTGTCCACACCTTGCCCCCTGGCGTTCGTGCTCCCCCTGGCGTTCGTGCTCCCCCTAGTGTTCTCGCGCCCCCCAGTGTCCGTTCTTTCCCTAGTGTTCTCGCTCCCCCTAGTGTCCACACCTTGCCCTCTGGCGTTCGTGCTTCCCCTGGCATTCGTGCTTCCCCTGGCATTCGTGCTTCCCCTGGCGTTCGTGCTTCCCCTGGTTTCGTCGCTCCCCCCAGTGGTCGTCCCTCCCCCGGTGTCCGTCCTTCCCCCAGTGGTCGTCCCTCCCCCGGTCTCGTCGCTCCCCCCAGTGGTCGTCCCTCCCCCGGTCTCGTCGCTCCCCCCAGTGGTCGTCCCTCCCCCGGTCTCGTCGCTCCCCCCAGTGGTCGTCCCTCCCCCGGTCTCGTCGCTCCCCCCAGTGGTCGTCCCTCCCCCGGTCTCGTCGCTCCCCCTGGTGTCCATTCTCCCTTTGGTGTCTGTCCTCCCAACCGTGTGTCCGTGTGTTCCCCGGCCCCCCTGTCTAATTGTCTGCCCGCCTGTTTGTCTGTTGGTCTACCCGTATGTGTGTCAGCCAGTTTGTTGGCCTGTTTGTCTGCCCCCCAAGCCGTCAGCCCATCGGCCAACGTGTTTGCCCGCCTGTCTGCCTGTCTGTCAGTGTGCCAGTCCGCGTGTGTTTTGTCTTGTTTGCCTGTGTGTCAGTCCCTATGTCAGTTGTTGGGCTCCCCCCTCGCCTTCCCTGTCTGCCTGTCCCTTTGTGTGTCCGTCGGTGTCGCCGTGTGCCTCCCCGCCTGCTTGTCCCTGTGTCTGTCCTTGTAGGTCTCCCGATTGTGCCAGTATCTGGCAGTCTGTTTCCCCGTCAGTCTTGTCCAACCCAGTCGAGTGTTGTCGTGCCCCGTCTCAGTCCTGTCCTGTATGTCTGCCTTGCCCCTGTCCAAGTCCCCCCTGGTTTCCTGAGTCCCCCTGTCGCCCGAGTGCGGGCCCTGATTTTCCCCCGAGTCGCCCGATGTGCGGGCCCTGAGTTTCCCCCGAGTCGCCCGATGTGCGGGCCCTGAGTTTCCCCCGAGTCGCCCGATGTGCGGGCCCTGAATTTCCCCGAGTCGCCCGATGTGCGGGCCCTGAATTTCCCCGTGTCGCCCGATGTGCGGGCCCTGAGTCTCCCCCGTGTCGCCCGATGTGCGGGCCCTGAGTTTCCCCCGTGTCGCCCGATGTGCGGGCCCTGAGTTTCCCCCGTGTCGCCCGATGTGCGGGCCCTGAGTTTCCCCCGTGTCGCCCGATGTGCGGGCCCTGAGTTTCCCCCGTGTCGCCCGATGTGCGGGCCCTGAGTTTCCCCCGTGTCGCCCGATGTGCGGGCCCTGAGTTTCCCCGTGTCGCCCGATGTGCGGGCCCTGAGTTTCCCCGTGTCGCCCGAGTCCTGCCCAGCCCTGAGTCTCCCCGTGTTGCCCGGGTCCTGCCCAGTCCCGAGTCCTGTTCCCCCGTCCGAGTCCAGTCCCGAGTCCTGCGTCCCGTTCCAGTCCCGAGTCCCGTCCTGTTCCTGTCCAGTCCTGTTTCTGCCCCGAGTTCCCGTCCAGCCCCGAGTTCCCCTCCAGCCCCGAGTCTTGTTCTTGTCTTGTTCCTGTCCTGTCCAGCCCAGCCCTGAGTCTTGTCCTGTCCAGTCTTGTCCCTGCCCCAGTCCTGTTCCTGCTCTGTGTCCAGTCCCTGTTCCTGTCAGAGTCCTGTTCCCGTGTTCTGTCCCTGTTCTTGTCTTGTCCTGTCTCCAGCCCCCACCCTCTGTTGACTCCCTCCCCGGGTCGGCCTCCTGGGACGTCAGGAGCCGTCCCTTGGGGGGGGGGGTACTGTCATGTTCCGGTGTTCCTGTCTGTGTTTCCCCTGTTGGGCCGCCAGATGGCGGCACTTCTGTTTTGTGTCCTGCTCCCTCCCTGTTAATTGTATTATTGGTTGTCTCGTTATCCCATCATTGTTCCCACCTGTGTCTTGTTATCCCCTCCTTCTGGTTTGATTGTTTTTTGAGTTCACCTGTGTCTTGTCACCCCCCTGTCTATTTAAGTTCTCTGTTCCCTTGACTCGGGTGCTGGTTCCTTGTGTTTGTTACCTGACATACATGTTCCTGCCTGCTTGTGTTTGTTTCCCGACTGTATGTACCTGCTTTTTCCCTTGTGCTCTGCCTTCCCGTGTTCTGCCCCGGCTGTGTTTTTGAGTTCTTGTTGTTTTCTGTTTCATTAGATTATTTTTTGAGTTTGTGTTTCACCTGCCTGTATTTTGTTCCTGACTTGTGTTTTTGACCTTCCCTTGTGCTCTGCCTTCCCGTGTTCTGCCCTGTCTGTGTTTTTGAGTTCCTGTTTTCTGTTTCATTAGATTATTTTTTGAGTTTGTGTTTTAGCCCATTGTGGCCTTGTCTGTTCCTTGTTTGTTCACCTTGTGTTAGTAAAGTCTTTGTTAATTTTCCCTTTTGAGTTTGTGTTTTTTTTTTCCCCTCTGCGTTTGGGTCCCCCCTACCCGGACCGTCACAGGCCTTAAAGATAAACAAAAACCAGTGTTTATCATGCCTCACTGCCAGAGAAGACAGACCCACCTTGGCATAGAGGACACAGTGGTGGGTACCATGACTATCGCCAGTAATAAATCTGAGGGCAGAGTGATAGACTGTGTCCAAGCGCTTAAGGGAAGAAGGAGCAGCAATTCTATAAATAATGTCACCATAGTCTAATACTGAAAGGAAAACTGCTTCAACAATTCTTTTTCTACTGATCATAGGGAAGCAAGATCTGTTTCTATAAAGGAAGCCAATTTTTTGTCTCAGTTTGCTGACAAGATTATCTATATGGAATTTAAATGAGAATTTCTCATCAAGCCAGATGCCAAGATATTTATATTCAGAAACTCTCTCAATTTTAGAACTATTTGCAGTGGATATAAATATGCTATCATAATCAGTGCTTCTGGCCCTAGTAAACAACATGAATTTTGTTTTGCTTGCATTAAGAACCAGCTTAAGCTTAACAAGAGCCTCCTGAAGGGCATTAAATGCAAGCTGCAGTTTCTCAATGGCAAGCTGAGCAGAATCAGCAATACAATATACAATAGTATCGTCTGCGTATAGATGGACTTGACAATCATTTAGTGGGGAAACAATATTATTAATGTAAATGGTGAAAAGGATAGGGCCCAGAACTGATCCCTGCGGAACCCCCTTCGACACAGGCAGGAACCCAGACTGGGTGCTCCCAGACTTCACACACTGAAATCTCTCATACAAATAATTATGAAACCAATCACAAGCTTTACCATCTAAACCAATGCTGCACAGCTTCTGTAAAAGCAAAGCATGATCGACTGTGTCGAAGGCTTTAGACAGATCTACAAAAAGGGCAGCACAGTGTTTCTTACTGTCTAGAGCAGACATAATATTGTTTGTAACTAGCGTAACAGCTGAGATAGTGCTATGCTTGGCTCTAAATCCGGATTGATGTGGGCTTAGAACTGAATGACTAGAAAGAAATACTTTGAGTTGATTATTTGCCAGAGATTCCAGAATTTTAGCTAGGCATGGTAATTTGGAGATTGCTCTATAATTGTTTAGATTATTTCTATTATTTAGATTATTATATTAGATTAGATTAGAATTCTCGTAGAATTGCGATCAGTAAATAGTAACAACACGCACTAGCTTCGTGTGAGGTTTGATCACCACTGCAGTGAAATTAAGAAGTTATTAGAATAGAATAGAATAGAAATTAAGAGTCAACCAAGACTGTAGAAAAACAACAACCGCGCGCACACGCACCTGAAACTGCGTCGCAAACAAAGACAGGCTACCACTTCAGTTAATTTGATCATACATTACAGATATTTTTATCAGGTTTTTTTTTTTTTTACCTGTCCTATCGGACAACTTGAAGAGCCATTCCACTTGTCCGACCATAAAGTTCGCTTGTCCCGGACAACCGTTAATGTCGACCTCGGCATAACCTAATAAACCAGACTAAATTTAAGACTTAACTCGCCAGCGCGTTAATTGAGAACCATTTGTCCTTAGAATCTGTACTTAGTTTGAAACTAACCTAGCTGTATCACAGTCCAAACGTCTGCTGTTTTATACTTCCGCGTAGGTGTTGTGCGGAAGGTCGCAGACAGACTTCACGTAGGCAAGCGAGTAGTTTGCTCAGAGCGAGAACGGCTCTTTTACCCTGTGGAAATGGGATCACGGGATGTATAGCATACATAAATTTGCATGCTTGAGTAATCCAGGAGCTCCGAAGACTGTTTTCAGTGTTAGTCTATCTAGAAGGTTCCTTTACCAAAAGGTAAGCAATTAATGAAATAAAATATATATTTATGTTGCCTAAAAATGTACAAAAAATGTATATTTTGAAAATAATGTAGCCTGTGTTGTAATTATAGCCGACAGTCCATTAATAAACGAGAAGATAATGTAACAAAACTTTTCCGAAATAATCCGATATGATATTTGTTACTTAGCAACGCTGACAACAAAGTAGAATTGTAGGTTCAATGCTCTTCTAGTTCTGCATTCAGTTAAAACCACCGCTTGTTTGGTAGCCTACTACCACTAAATTTCCAGTCAAATGCTTTTTGGGAGTCATTTTAAAATTCCTTCTACAGGTAGGCGTGGACAGCTTATTTACTAGATGAATAAGCATATATATATATATATATATATATATATATAGCTGCAAATGAAATCTAAAAGTATTTTTGCATGTAAATTGTTGGTTTCATAATTTCAGCCAGTTGCCAGACCAAAAATATTTACAGTGCATTTAATGTTCATTGTACTTTCTCTTTCTTTTTTTTTTTTCTTTTTTTGCTGTGAACTGCTAGGTTGTAGCATTCAGCTATGAAATAGGCAATGTGATTATCAGTGGAAGCACTGCTTTTAGATGACGGATATCTGCATACACATTTTGATGTGTTGTTCTTTACATGCTAGATAGTATTGAATAATATTTCCTCTGTACTGGGCCAGTCAATAATCATGAATATTCCTGGAGCAGAAAATCACTGGATGTGTAAATGTTGCAGTTGCAGCTACATGCACTTATTTGGTGCTTTCAACACGCAGGGAAACTCTTTTTAGGGCCAATGATGGCAGCTGTGCAGGAGAAGACCGCATTCGGAAGGCCAAAGACAGCCCACTGGAGTGGAGTGAAAACTCAAAGCTTGCAGCCACAGATACCATGCTGGGCCCTGTCAAACTCACACAGCAAGGTGACCAAAGTTATGCCTGAGTGTTATAGTGGATAAGGTACTGGGCTTGTAACTTAAAGGCTGCAGGTTTGATTCCCAGTTAGGAACCCTTCAGCAAGGTACCTAGGGTATGAGTTCTTAAGTATATATCCAGCTTTATCAATGGATGTCATAAAGCAAAAAAAGTTGTGTAAGTTGCTTTGGATGAGCAACTTCTATATGCCAGTAATGGAATATTAATATTTTTCCACACTGTAGCGAGACTCTGTGTCCTCAATGACAATGGATCCACAGGGCTGTCGAAATGAGCAGAACCACTTGCCTTGTACAGACAGTCAGTGTCCAAAGTGTCCCAACACTTCAACCAACCATCTCAAAACCAGTAAGTCTGCACTCTTCACAAGATGTTTACCTACATATAGCTGATCTCCAAATATCAGTTGTAATCTTATCTTCTGTGTCATTTGTTTAATGGAACAATCAGAGCATGATCTCACAAGCTTAATAAGATAATAACATTAAAGCATCGAGGTGATTGGGAGATAATTACATGTGCTGTGTTTAAAGAAACCACCCAGAGGAAGACAAACCCAAAAGCCTGTGTTTTTAGGAAACCTGTAACTACTTCAACAATTAATATTAATGTTCCTGAAATTAACCAGAGTGTACAATCAAACCTCCTTCAAATATGCACAGTTGAATAATCATAATTAACTCATAAAAAAATGAAGCAGACAGATTGTCATTAGCCTTTTATTTGAAAATTCTGTGTTCAGAGTTGTATCAAGGGTGTAAAATCCTGAAAACTGTTACCAATATTATTACCAATTTGTCCCCTTTTTATTTAATGTGTGCTGCATAGGATATTGACCAATGTTGCATTTAAGTCTGCAGGTGTTTGCCTTCTCAAAAGGACATTGGAAGATTTTCCTGTTTGAATGAAGAAGGAGTCAGAGGGACTGAAGAGATAAGGCCCAGCTCTGCCCACCATGCTGTGGCCAATGGCACAGGAGGCGAGTTGCCATGGTACCTGACTGTAATACACGAGAAGGTGAGAGAGAACACCTGTGTTGCTGAATCCTGGTACTGATGGTTTTGGAAAAGGTCTAATGTTCTTCTTCCATTCATTTACCATCCATTTACAAGGCTTATGATCATGACCATTTATTATGAACACTGTGCTATGTTGATGTGTTTATATGTTACAGAATACTTCCTTTGTTTTCCATCAGTAGATGATGTTTTATTTAGAATATATTGGCATTGTAGCAATGAAGCAAATTTTCTGATTCAATTTAAGCTTAATTTAGTTGAAGGCAAATAATTGTGGGCATGAACTTTGCATTTTAATTTGTGCCCAATGTTTTTTTATGTAATGAAATGTGAATTTAATGGGAAGGAAATGCTGATATAGACATACAGTATATACTGTATATGCTGCAATTCAGCTATTAGTGACTAGCCAGTGAATGCATATCTAGAAAAACCCATTCAATTGGATAAGGTTAAATCTGATATGTTGTGGAAAGGGTTTATGCTTGTTTGCCACTCTACTTTCTCTTTCGTAACAGGAGCAGTGTTTGTTAAAGCTCAGCGAGGAGATGAGTCGCCTGTCAGAGTTTGAGTGGCAGTGCTGCAGGAAAGATAATGAGATATCAGTGCTCAAGGAGAAGCTGACAGAAGTCACAGATCAACTTTGTCTTGCTCACAATGATGAAGCAGTCAAAGCCCAGGTAAACCTGCTCAATGGGACAGGAGTCTTTGTGGCTCCAACGTAGTGTGCCTTCAGTTTTTAGCATACAGCTCTGTATTAACATGGTTTCCAGAGTACCATACTAACACGAGTTTAGCAGCGTATTTTCTGTTATGCTTTTAAGAATTCCCAATGAGGAATGAGATTTTTTATCAACCTCATATCTTGGTGCTGAAGCTAATAGATTACCAGCATTCCTTTAGAATTTACCTTTTGGTATGAATTGTGATACTTATGTACTCATTCCATTGTTCCTCCATGTTGGCTTTCACTCTTGCTCTGATTCCCCTTTCTAATGAAAGGGCCTTTTCTCACTTCCATGCCATACCAAACTGTACTGTGCTGTGAAACAGTGCCCACGGATTATGGGCGTGTTGCCATTGCCAGAAGAAGCATACCGTGTATAGTTCTTGCAACTAAATTTTGCTACTCCTCCAGAGAGGTACCAAAAAATGGTGTTGCTTGTAGGGCTGTAGTCGCGATTGGTAAATGTCCCGTGAATCCAAGCAAACCAATAGTCGTTTTTAAATATCCGGTAGCTACAAATGAGTTGAAAATTTGTAAGAAATGAATTTAGGACAGTCTTACCAAACGAAACTATAAATATGGCTTGACTTGATCACCAATAAGTCAGCATTTGTTTGCAACAGCATGATATGGCCGATAATGTTAGAGCTGCCACAAAAACAAACATGGAAGTCACAGAAGCCAGTCACTATTAAACCTGCACCCAGACGACCATCTTGTGTTAATGTGCTTCTTGCTGACTTTGTGTCACCTGCACCGGTAGGCAGAGCTGATCCTGAGCTTGAGTAAGGAGATCCAGCGCCTGCACAGGGTGGAGGAGGAGGAGGCCCTGGAGAAGGGTCAGTTAATCACAGAGCTGAGGGAGGAGATCCAGAGGATGGAACAGCCCAGCTCTCAGTGTGCTACCGGGGTCTCCACAGGGCGGGGCACACAGTCGGCTCACTTTAAGATGCAACAAGAAGCACCGCAGAACACGGTAAAGAGAACACCAGCCTCAGATTTTTACTCATCTCATACGTTCAGAAGGATTTTGGCAAGGAATTGAATTTTAAATTGCAGTGATACATTTTAAAACTGGGAATACGACTGAGAAACTGTTCACTGCTAAATGTGTTTTAGATATGTACCTTTTATAGCAAAATACATTCAATACTGAACATATTCCAGAATGAAGGTTTTAATGGGAGCCTTTTTGTCTTTTTTGTGTAGTGCCCCGATTCAGAACCAGAGAATGTTGGGAACTTGGTGTCACTGGCTGAGCAAGATGAATGTGAGATGACGAAAAAGGCCCTGATGCAAGAGTTGGAGGATACCAAAAATAACTACATGATCTCCACTGGTACGTGTAGCATGGGTGACTTAAAAAAAAGCAAATTCCACTCTGCTTTGCTTTCTCAGATCCTGCCATGCCCCACTGCTAACCCCAAGGCGGGCTAACTGCAACAAAGTGTTGCTGAGCTTCTTTGTTTCTCCTCTCCAGGTACGGTCTGTTCTCTGAAGCGAGCCCTGTCCATCAAAGACAGCGAGCTGGCCGCAGCCAGGGCCCAGGTGGAGGAGCTAAAACAGGAGCTGAGGGACAGGATGGCACAGCTACAGGCCATGTCCAGAAAGGTACAGACATTACATAACATGTATTTCGCAGAAGCTTTTATCCACAGCAACGCACAATAAGTGCATACCGAAGGTCATTGGAACAACTATAAAACACAGGTCTGATAAGGTACAATACTCATTTTGTAACAGTTATTCATAGCCGTGAACGCATTAAGTCCAGTTCACACCGTAAACATTGCTCTGACCTAACCTATGCTAACTAGGAGGTATGACAAGCTACGACATCAAAGCGGGCTCAAGGGGGAGAACAGCCATTGGGCCGGAGGTCGTATTTACATCAGTACTACTCCATTCGGTGATGATTCCATGCCAGTGGCGGATTTACAGAAATGGACTCTCCTCACTCATCCGGCTTTCTTTTCAGTTTTCTTGTCTACGGGAGGGAAAGGCCAACGAGGAACTTATTGCAGCACTGGAGACCGAAAATTATGCCCTGCGGCAGGTATGGAATACATGTGCATTTTACATGTACGTGCGCCCATTCTGTATTGCGGAAGAATCTAGAGTTTCTTTTCTGCTTCTCTGTATGTCAAACCAAGACACAGACATTCTGTCAAGATATGCTACCGAAACGATAGAAACGATAACATTTCTGTGCATTACTTCCCTAAACACTATCTCATTAGGGCAGGCTTCCTGTTTTGTTCTATATCAAATAGATAAGGTGCAAGAATGTTCTTTACTACAAGCAAGTGACCAAGAATAAGCGGCTATAGATAATCGATGGATAAATGGTATGTTTTTCAGTAAGTTTCTAGTTATGTAAGACTATTTCTCCTGGTCTCCCTCGTTACTTATATAATTCAAATACAATATAATTTTATTTTATTTTTTATCTGTGTACCACTGTGTCACTGTCATCGATTTAAGTTGTGGATCTTAAATCCATCCATTGTGGATCTTAAAGAGAATGGTAACCATGGTGACTGAAATATCTCTGCACTCTCTCTGAAGGGATGGAGGTAATGGTGAAGCAGATGATTTCTGTGATTATTTAGCTTTTTTTTGTACAAGCATCCCTCCAAAGCTCTCACCTTTAGACCAGTGACTTATCCACAGCTACAGAGCAGTACAGTACAGCAGAGCTAGCACCAGTTGGAGGAGATGACTTTCTCTCACTGACAACAATTGTTTGCCTGTGGCACCTGCGACATTGTTGGGAGGAACCAATGTGAAACCGCCGGCAAGCGGTAACCTAAGTAACCATAGATGAAGTAAACCCACCTCACCCCTCACAGGACAAAGGAAATTGTGTATTGCCATGACCGACTCACGCACCGAGTCACCTAATGATGTCACTGTGATGTGAATAGCTACAGGGCCCAGCAAGCACCATTTAATGACTGAGCCACTCGGGAGCTTGTGTATTTTGTGTCTTGATAAGATGTGAATTGGTAGCCTGTTTTTCTTGTTACTTTCTTTGAAAGCTTTGCCACAGATCTGAAAACACATTGTTGCTGTGGTCGCTTTATTTTAAAGCATCCAAGCCTGACTGAAAAGCGGCCTTTAACCGCACCGTTGGTTTTTTTTAGGCTTCCTGACTCAAAGAACAGAAAGCCTGCGGGTCTCTTTGTCTTTCTGTTCAGTTGTTTTTACCCTCCTTAAGTTACCTGAGGCTGTTTACAGAGACACTGTCAGTTGCGTTGCCATGGTAACTGCTCATCTCTGATTGGGCAGCTGACAGCACAGCTGAAGGAGGAGGTGTCGCAGAAGGGCCAGGAGGCGGCCGGGGTCACGGGCGAGCTGCGGCGGCTGCAGACGGACCTGGCGAAGGAAAGGGCTGCTCAGGCTCAGCTGGAGAGGCAGGCCCAGGCCAATCAGGACATTATCACCGCCCTTCACCTGCAGCACAACAGAGCCAAAGTGTCCCTGGAGCAGGTGCAGACCAGGGTACGCCTCGCGTGTGCGTGCGTTCCGGTGCGCTGCTCGGCTGCGAGCCGTGTCCTGGGCTAAGCTCCGTTTCAGTCCTACTTTAAGCAAGGTCGCAGCACGGAACATGCAGTTGTCACGCTTGTGCACCTCATCTCCAAACACCTCAGCAAACCTAAAACATAGGACTAATGTTGGAGCACCTCAAGGCTGCATTAGCTCACCTGTGTTGTTTACATTGTACACCGTGGATTGCACCACCAGTGTGCCCAACCGGTTTATTTTAAAATACTCTGATGATTCCACCATACTATTCCTGCTGACTAACAGCGATGACCCCAGACTGTACCAGTGTAATGTTGACTGGCTAATTGAATGGTGTGACAACAATGCTCTTATTATCAACAGTAATAAGAGAGAGAACATGTTTTTTTGGCCTTCCTCCTGATTCTCAGCTGCCTCCAGTGACAATTCACAACATAGGAATTAAACAAGTCCCCTCATACAAATACCTGGGTGTTATGAAAGATGCCAACCATCTTGGACTTATTTGTAGGAAGATACAGCAGCGCATTTACTTTCTTCGTAGACTCAGATCTTTTGGAGCCAGTAGCCAGATTATTTTTCTGTTTTTTAAATCAGTCATTCAGAGTGTCATACGGTGGCTCTGAAGTGAAAAACACAAAAACAAAAAGAAAATGCAAAAACAAAACTTTCAGCCCTGGAGTGCAAATGCAACATACAACATTTTTGCATTTTTATTTGTATTTGTGTTTTGCACTTCAGGCTGCACGTTTTTGTTTTTGTATGTTGCATCTGCACCTCAGGACCACTCCTTTTTGTTTTTGTATGTTGCATCTGCACCTCAGGGCTGAAAGTTTTTGTTCTTCCGTTTTCTTTGTTTTTGTGCTTTGCACTACAGAGCCACCTTAGTGTCATGCTGTACTGCAGTACAGCCCGGCTCAGCAGTCTATCTGTGAAACTTTAAACTATATAATCAAATCCAAATTTGTGCGAAGATTATTGGCCAACTTGTGATACACTCCTTTCAAGTAACTCACAACAAGAGCATGGTCAGACTTGCTAACAGTATCTCTTCAGACTTGCATGTTTTAAACGGAGAATACCAACTTCTCCCCTCTAATAGGCATTTCAGAGTCCCTCAATTTAAACGCAACAGGCTGAAGAATTCTTTTATACATCAGTCTATCCTGTTGCTAAACCAAAACCAGTGTGCTGCTAATTGAGATCTGAATCCAGAGGATATAATGTGATATGTGTTTGTCATGACTGTTTGATGTGTTATGTACGTCTATGATAAGTGTCATATGTGTAACTGTATGTTTAATCTTCATGTAATCTCTTGAACGGAACTGCCTAAGGATGCAAAATGAATTTCAGTGCAAACTGACAACAAAGTTGTATCGTATCGTATCGTAAACGACCTCTTCAGTGCACAGAGCTCAAATGCATCAGTCCAGCGACGCCTCTCTCCGGATAGTTCTGACACAGTTGGTTGACTTCTGATCCATATGGTATTGTTGCATAGTTCCTCCTATCTCAGATGGTGTCTTTGAAAGCTCAGCTTCGGTGAGATGACTCAAAGTTAATGCATGCATGTCTAACCAACGCACTCACATAGATCAGCTTAGCCAAGGCTTTAAATCAACCACTGTATCACAGTAATGTGTGTCAGTGATGCCAGATTACATGACTCTCTGGATGTTTCCAGGGCTAAATCGTACTGTTACTTTTACTTTTAAAGTACTTTGTTCTTTTGTTTTCTTAAGTTTGAAAGGCTGCGGGTGAAGATCGTTCAGGCTGCCTATTCTGCTCCTGGTGCTAAACAACCCCAGGCTGAAATCACTGATGCTGCCCTTCTTCGGACCATGCAGGTAGAACACTGTCCATTCAGGGTTAAATCCCATCACTCCTCCTCTACATGGAGCTGATTTACATGCTCGTCATCTACCCACCAAAAGCACAATGACTCGTGTTACTGTGCAGCGCAGCAAGGTTTTCAAAGGTCAAATATCGCGTGGTTTCTCTTTCCCCCAGAAAATAATCGACGATCGGACAGCGTTCCACCAAAGACTGCAACAGAAAGGAGAGAAAATGGCTTCCCTCACAACAGCCGAGACACACAGCGTAAAAACCACACCCGCCTCAGATAAGAACTGAAACCGACGTGTGGCAGAGAGGGAAGGTGTTGCCATATTCTCTCACGGCTGAATACAGCGGCTGTAGCATTTTTGTCGATTTGTCGATTTTGTCGATAGAGAACGTTGTACCTCTAGTTCTAAAATCATGTTGTTTTTGCTAGAAGTTACCTAAAAATGGTAAGTGGAATGTAGATTCAGTCGAGCTCAAGTGTTTCTTTAAATCATGATGTAGACTGAGCAATTAATTATAGAATACACTACATTAAGATCAATTGGTTAGAATTAAGATTATTTTCAGAAGGGTAGGGTAAATTGTATAATTTTCACACTTGTATTGAACCAATTTATGAAATGTGGTAACATTCTCTGGCTATTAATCTTTGGCTTTTTTACACTTATTAACATTGAATTTTATAGACTACTGCACATATTGACATTCAGTATGAATTGCAATACACCGAGCCAGGAGAATATGTCCTGTATTTCATATTTAGATAGCATATTTATTACTTTAACTCTTGCAACTGTACACCGGTGAGAACAGAGTTACTGGTAGCTCGGTTTTATTAGCCAGGTCTCCTGGGATGTAAAAATAACTAAAACTTCAGACCTCCTTTTGTCCAGATTCAAACTGCAGATCCAAACTATCCATTTATCAACTAATTAGCATCAACATTATACTTCAGTGCTTGGTACCCAAAAAGTCATGGCAGGGAATAAAAAAGCATCTTCAAGCAGTGTTTCGTATTCCCAGTGAATTATATTTTATGCCAACTTATAACATTAAGACAGGCTTGTATTACAGTACATAAGCAGCCAGGTCCGATTCAGAATCAGTACCAGGAGTGGGTCTGTCTCTTCTAGAGAGAAAAGCCATTTAATAAGTGTTCATTTAAACAGAATCTTTTAATTTGTGTAAAATATGGAGAGTAATGGGAAACGTTTTACAACCTAGTTTTTTACGCATAATACAGGAAATAAATTGAATTATTTTACATGACATCAATAATTGGAAAAATAATACAACATTCTACTTCTTTCTGTTGAACAATTATAAATCGCTCATTCTTATATTCTTCTCCAAGGCATTTCTGTGACAACTTAGCTGCACGCGTGCATGTATGAATGTGGAAAACATCTCCAGCGATGAGGTCCCACCTTATGACTTAAAATGCACATGACACAACACAACATCACATGTAGCATGAATTCCACAGTCATTTCTCCTGGCTGTTTCAGCCACAGCTCAGCCCTCTGTTTCACAGCCAGAATACAACATTGCCTGCTTTTAAATCACATGACTGTCACACACCCAGGGGTCGTCATCTCTCCTCATGTTCCAGCATCATGAGTCCAGCAGCCAGGCATGATGGGAAAACCCAGTGCGAGTTAAGAAGCCTTCTGAGCCCTTTCCTCTACATACAGCTGCATCTGAAGAAAGAACACATTCCATTTATTAAACACATTAAAACTGTGTACGCCTTTTTAAATGCCAATTCTGAATGTCAGTTACACAAAAGATATTAAAATATTTCCCAAAAATGTAAACCGTGACAGTTGCTATTCTAAACATATGATTATGAGAGACAGGCTTATTGACGGTGTAAAATCTCTGAGGAGTAGTGGAGCAAAGTACTTCGTGATCTGGGCTGGTTACTCCAGTTGTAGTTCCAACTCCCAGGTGGGGCACTGCTATTTTACCCTTAAACCTGAATTAATCCAGTAAATATACAGTGGTAGATACAGTTTGAATGTAGAATAATGTAAGCTGTGTAAGTTCTGCATTTGAGCAATGCTAAATGCCTAAAATGTAAAATGTCATGTCAGTGTGAAAAGCCTCACTTTTACGATGTCTGATGTCATTGTTTTTAGCGGAATGAGTCTGGGCTCCCGCATGTGCACCTCCTGTTCATCTGCAACTATCCAGGGAAAATCCTAGGAAAAGAGTTTGGCCATTAAAGTCTGCATGAAGATCAATGTGAAAAGCCACAGAATTGGTCCCTGACGTTCTGTCAGGCACTATAATGAGCAGAGCAGGTAAAAAGTGTCATGGCTTGTTTTTCCTAAATTGGCAGAAAGAAACCAAGGGGCACAGAAAACTTGGAATCTATTGAATGGGTTTCATGTCAGCACACATCCATTATATGAAACCACCCACCTTGATGACTTGAATCTTTTCCATGTTGCGTGTGGCTGCTTATTTTTTTTTTTTTTTTCCATATTATCGAATGGCCAATGTGCTATGGCCTACTTCATTGGCTGACAGTGATGTCATTGGCTTACTGCCTATATATACCTTTTTTATCTGTCATGTGGTCATTTCCCTGATGAAGACCCTGTTGGGTTGAAAGGTTTCCTTGCTTTTTTTTAGTCAATAAAGTATTGGGAGCTGTAATCCAGTGTGCGTATATCCATTTTCTTTTATTCTTCACATGTACTTTTATCCTGCACCTGGCTAAATACTGGTTGGATGTGCACACATCTACTCTACTGTACTAACAAAAGTAACCATAGCCATATTTAAGGCACTGTATAAATAAATCTTAAATTTGAAGAAGTTCACTCACAATTACATTAAATTAAATATCAAAATAAATTGAAAATATTAACTGAGCTACACATGCAAAGGTGTTTGTGTATTTTTAATGTAAGAATCTGGAATTACGAGATGATAAACAAACTGTTTTCAGCAAATCCAATATATTATTGAGCAACACCTTCCCAGGTATTCATGCAATAGAATACACGCATTTTTACAGTAAGAATTTGGAATTATGGAATGGCAAAATCCTCCAAAATGCCTGCAACTCGATAGATGGTGCTTATTAAAAATTCAATAAAATAATTAAATCAAACTGTTTTCTGTAAACATTAATGCGTTCTTGAAGATCACCTTCCCCAGTATTCACACCATGGATTCTGTGCATTTTTACTGTAGGAATTTGGAATTATGGGATGGCAAAGGTTTCCAAAATGGCTATTAAACTATAGATGGTGCTTATTAAAATTCCATAAAAGAATTAAATCAAATTGGTTTCTGTCAACTCCAATACATTCTTGAAGAGTGCTTTCCCAAGTATTAATGTCATGGATTCTGTGAATTTTTACTGGAGCAATTTTGAAATTATGGGATATCAAATTCCTCCAAAATGGTCATTCAATTCAATAGATGGCGCTTTTTTAAAATTCAATGAAATAGTATAAGCCAACTGCTTTATGCAATGTCCAATATATTATTAGATCATCAAAGTGGGTGGTAGGTGGGGAGAGATGGCAGGGTGGGCTGCGCCTCCCATCAATTAGGGCTTACATGGATGAGATGACACTGGTGACCATGACAGTGCCTTGTGCAAAAAGGTTACTAGAGAAGTTAAATGAGAATCTCAATTGGGCTAGGACGAAGATTAAGCCTAGTAAGTCGAGAAGCATTTCATTGACCAGAGGGAAGGTAATAGAGAGAAAGTCTTTTGTAGATGAGGATGAAATTCCATCTATAAGGGACAAGCCAGTGAAAAGCACCACATATAGGATTGAATGGCCATTTTGCGTGAATTTGCCATCCCATAATTCCAAATCCCTACAGTAAAAATGCACAGAATCCATGGTGTGAATACCGGGGAAGGTGATCTTCAAGAATGCATTAGAGTTTGCAGAAAACAGTTTGACTGACTTATTGTATTGAATTTTTAATAAGCATCATCTATCAAGTTGCAGGCATTTTAGCCAGCCCATAATTCCAAATTCTTTCAGTAAAAATGTGTGGATTCTATTGCATGAATACTTGGGAGGTGTTGTTCAAGAATATATTGGACTTCGCAGAAAACTGTTTGATTTCATGAGTTTATTGAATTTTTAAAAATGGTATGTTTAGAATTTAATGACCACTTTGGAGGATTTTACCATCCCCTAATTCCAAATTCTTACAGTAAAAATACACACCTTTGCATGCGTACCTAGGAAGCAAGACTTCAAAAATCTAGTAGAGTTTTCACAAAACTATCTGATGTGATTATTTTATGGAGTTTTAAAAAACGGCATGAATTTAACGTAATTGCCATTTTCGAGTATTTAATACTTCAATCCGGAGTATTAAAATTTATTTATTTATTTATTTATTGAAGTATTGAAAGTGCAAGTAGTAACTTAATCTGCGGTAGAACTGCGTCACAATCGTGTTACCACAATAGAGAGCGATGAAGACCGCGCACAAATTTTTTGGTGAGAATGGTTGACCGATCTTTCTCGTGTGGATGGCGTGACCGCAGTCCCGTGTCATAAAAGGCATACCCCCGAAGTACCTGAGCGATTTGAGCGGTTTGAGCACTGAATTCTATGATACACTACATGGCATGCGATTTAAACATAGCACTAGTTGGTTTAATATGAAGTCTAATATGAAGATTAGCCTACACACAAGGGTTAATTTTGAAGTTATGTAGGAGCTCTTAGGCCCATTTTCACTCTTAGCTGGAAGGTTGTGGCTTATCCTTTATCAAAGGGTAACGCAACTTGTTTGATTTGCCGAGCCCAAATGAAAAATTCTCGGTTTTATGGCATTTATATTTATTTATCAGAATTAGAATTAGAATTATTTATTCGCCAAGTACGATGTACAAGGAATTTGCCTTAATGCAAGGTGTCAACACAATCCAATAGGAAGAGCTTTAAAAAAGCTTATTATAAATTAATAAATAATAGTAAAATACAGTGTAATAAAAATACAATATAATACAATACAGTAAAGTACCAATATACAGATACAGTACGAATAACTGGGTTATGTACACAGTTAAGGTGCAAGAGTGTGCAAATGGGCAGTGTAAAAAAAAGTCACAATTAACAGCACAGTTAGTGAGAGTGTGCAAGTGGGCGGGGCGGGGATAGAGGAAGGGTCTTTGTTTAAGAGGATTATGGCTTGGGGAAAGACGTTGTTCAGTTGGCGGTTAGTCCTAGTCTTTAGGGCTCTCACTCTCGGTCTCCGCTGAGAGGGGAAGCGCTGGAAGAGAGAGTGGCCGGGGTGTGAGGGGTCAGCCATGATTTTCCCTGCTCTCTTCCTCATTCTGGAGATGTACAGTTCTGTGACGGGGGGAGCTGGCAGCCAATGATTTTCTCTGCATACCGTACTATGCGCTGTAGTTTCCGCTTAGACTGGGGTGATGCAGAGCCAATGAATTTGAATTTCTTAAGCCGTCGCGGGAAGTACATGCGCTGCTGAGCTTTCTTGGTTGTAGTGATATCCCGGTCCCATTTGAGGTCCTGTTGGATGGTGATACCTAGGAATTTGTACGACTCTGCTCTGCTCACCATGGTGCCGTGTATTTCCAAGGGAGGGAGTGGGGTGGGCTTCCTTCTGAAATCAGTGACCGTCTCCACAGTCTTTTGTGTGTTCAGCTCCAGGTTGTCGGCTCCACACCATGACACCAGCTGGCTTACTTCCTCCCGGTATCTGGACTCATCACCGTCTGAGATGAGACCGATCAGGGTAGTGTCGTCTGCGAACTTAAGAACTTTAACAGATTCACTGTTGGAAGTACATTACATTACATTACAGGCATTTGGCAGACGCTCTTATCCAGAGCGACGTACAACAAAGTGTATAACCATAACCAGGAACAAGTATGACGAAACCCCTAGAGAGAAGTACCGGTCCAAGTACAGGGAACAACCGCATAGTTCAACTTGGACCCTGATGGTTAAACTGATTAACACTAACAACAAGAACGGCAACAACGCAATCTATGGAAAAATAAAAATAAAAATAAATAAAAATACAAGTAGTCGTTAAGACAGTTAATGCACCTAAGTCACCTACGAAACAGCTGCCTAGTTACAACCCTAAGTTTAGTCATTTACAGGGGGGAAGGGAGGGATGGGGAGAGGTGCAGCCTGAAGAGGTGAGTCTTCAGTCGTCGTTTGAAATGGGTCACAGTCTCAGCTGTTCTGACCTCCACAGGGAGGTCATTCCACCATCATGGGGCCAGAACAGACAGGAGACGTGTTCTGGAAGTGCAGGTGCGAAGAGGGGGAGGTGCTAGGCGTCCTGAGGTAGCAGAACGGAGGGATCTGGCTGGCATGTAGGGTTTGAATATCTTGTGGAGGTATGCTGGGGCTGATCCCTTGACTGCCTGGTATGCTAGGACCAATGTTTTAAATTTGATGCGATTTAGATTTGATACAGGCATTGATGTAAAGTGAATAGAGTAAGGGAGACTGATGTTCTGTGCAAGGACCCAAACGCAGACCAGGGAAATCCAAAAAAACGTTGTCTTTATTCAGTCCGAGGTTAGAAGCCAGGTAATCAGAGAAAGGACGGTGCCGAATCGAGTTTCCAAAAGAATTGTGAAAAACAGGCAAAAAATCAAAAACCAGGAGATCAGAGCGGCGAAGGTACAAAGGGACAGGCAAAAGTGAAGTCAAAGCAAAGCAAAGGTCAAACCAGAAGCAAACAAACCAAAAGGGGCAGGCAAACTCGAAGTCGTACAGAAGGGGTGTCTCAGGAATCTCGATAAACAAAGGCTTACTAAATATCGGCACAATGAATTTGATCAACGTTCTGACCGTGAGCTGGTGGAAAAGACTGACATTTATACACTGGGGAAGGTAACAATCAAGGAGGGGTTAAGTGAGTGAGGGAGGAGTAACAAACAACATCCAGGTGAAGAACATTAGGATAACTAATTAAATAACAGGGGACTGACAAAACGCGGACTGGAATCACATAGACAACAATGATAATAGACGGCCTAGGTTAAGCAGGTAAAAACGCGTGCAGAGAGAGAGAGGTGCAGTCAGAGCAAGAGTCAGGTGCAGGCAATTGCAGAACTCAGCGTTAGAGCAGGCTAGAAAGAAAAGGGGCGGAGCTACAGCGCAGCATGGAAAAGGGGAGACTGGTTAATGTATTAGTATAGTGATCTAAACTATCAAAAACCCAAAACTAGTGTGTGTTAGTCCATTAGTAATATTCACATGTTAGTATATTAATGAGGTTAGTACTTTACAATCTATAAGTTAGTAAGGATTAGTAGAAATTAGTAAAACTAGAAATAGTAGGAAGTAAGTAAAAACGAGACTGGAAGAAAGGGGGGGAAACCACGAAAACCCGGAACCACCCGAATAGTGAAATCACACAAATGCAGGGGAGTGAAGCAGCTCAGGGAACACAGACACAGAGACAGTACTGGGGAGACAAGTGACCGGGAGATACAGACTACAACAGGAGACAGCACACAGCCCTGAGGGGCGCCAGTGCTGAGAAGGAGGGGGTCTGAAGTGAGGTCACCCACCTTGACACACTGTTTCCTGTTGCTTAAGAAGTCATGGATTCAGTGGCAGAGAGGGGATGGGACATTGAGCAGTAAAAGTTTATCTAAAAGTAGATCAGGGATGATCGCAGACATGTGACTCAAGTCATTTGGTCCAAGTCTCAAGGTAGTCCCAAGTCATTTTTTCTTGGGCAAGTCAAGTCAAGTCACTTCCCAAATCCCCCCCCCAAGATACAGTCTTACCTGCAGTATCCGGTCTTTATAAAGAGAAAAGGCAAGGTATTAGTACCTGTCTAATAATGATATTATTGGCCAATCTATCTTGTTACGGCATTATTTGAAAATGGCAGTGAATTATACAGCATGTGTCTTATTACCCATTGCAGGGTAGGACTACAAATTAACACTCTGTATGGGTGTGGAATAAATGGACTGGATTTATATAGCGCTTTTATCCAAAGCGCTTTACAATTGATCCCTCTGATTCACACACACACTCACACACCAACGGTGAAAGGCTGCCATGCAAGGTACCAATCAGCTCATTGGGAGCAATTAGGGGTTAGGTGTCTTGCTCAGGGACACTTGGACACATCCAGGGCAGGGGATCGAACCAGCAACCCTCCGACTGCCAGACAAATGCTCTTACCTCCTGAGCTATGTCGCCCACATAAGTAAGATAGACCTAGCTATGATAATTTGTCAGTGAACTGCACAACTAACTAAAATATTATCTTTTTCATTAATTACATACTTCTGCTTGGAAATGAAAGTAAAATAAAAATGATGTGCCATTAATTCGTATTTTTCAAAATAAGGAACCACAATCTTTTTATACATCGTTGTGACACCACCCCTTTTGGTGCATATGGTAACAAAATTTAAGGAACTAAATTATGCTTCATGTACAGTATTTACTGCCAGTTCCTCTAAGTACTGATCAGACTGTTTTACAGCAGGCTACTTGTTTAGCTGTGGAACTCGCACTGCGTACCAAAAGTCAAACAAAAATGAAGAGAAAGCTATCTCTAGGATCATCTAGTTAAGGCTTATTTACCTCAACACAGGTCAGTGGAACAACTATTCGGCTTTGCATGAATTTAACAAGTACAACAATTTCAGTTGTTTTGCAAATGTTTGTAACAGACACATTTACACCAATCAGCCACAACATTAAAACCACCTGCATTTTCCCGCTTTTTTCTGATTTAATATTTTATTTTCTCTGTTTGTAATCAAACAATTCACATGTGGTCAAAGTGCAGACTCCGAGCTTTTATTAAAGGGTATACATTTTGGTCTCACCATGTAGTAATTACAGCACTTTTTGTACGTAGTCCCCCATTTCAGTGTTTTTAGACAAATTAACATAATGTCAAATAAGAGAGTCATGTTTTGTATTTGGTTGCATATCATTTGCATGCCATGACTTCCTGATGTCTGTGACCTATCAACATCATCAGAGTCTGGATATCTTATTGTCAGGTTGTCCTACAAGCGATACAAATCTCTTTGAATTTGAATGGATCTCTATGGGAATTGTGGGGTGGGAGTAGATTCAGCTGTAATTATGCTGATACAGTATGTGACACATTTGTTGGCTAAATGGCTTTAAGTCATCAAGGGTCCAAGGTATAGTGAGGGTTAAAAATTGTCTAAATTATTTCAACTCCAATCAAATCAATGCACTACAAAATCCAGAATACTAAAGCAGTTAAAACAGCAACATTATTCTTTCGATTTTGAATTGTTACGTCCCCTCCCCTTTTCAATGTCCAATTTCGCAATGGCAATGTTGAATCACAGTTCTAGTTACTTCATTTAGGAATGCCAATCATCCTGCAAAACACAGAATCGTCCCTTATTTGAACTGTAGGCGTTCCGTATTTAACTCATGGCTACGGGACGCATTTTCATCCGTATCTTTGTGAACGATTCAGTTTTTAACCGCTGTTTTGAATACAATTCAATAGTTAGCTAGCTAGCTAGCCGGGATAACCCAAAATTTTAATATTGGCTAGGTGACAAGTGACGGTGAACCTGATTTGGGCTGTTCATGTAGCAAGAATACTAGCAAAATGTGATGAAGTGTTAAATTCCATGAAGTCTGTTGTACACTTTGTTGTACATCGCTCTGGATAAGAGCGTCTGCCAAATGCCTGTAATGTAATGTAAAGTCTGGCTGGATGTGACTGGGGGGCAGAGAGGGAGACCATGCAATGGGATGGCAGGTATGCCATCCCGCCAAGTTACGCCTTGGCGGGGGCATGCCCCATATTTAATATACCAGGCAATGATAAATTCTGTACTTGATTATGGGTGTTTTGTTTATGGCTCAGCTGTTAAGTCGGTGCTTGGAAAATTAGATATTCTGCAGAGCAAGGCATTGAGACTCTGTTGCAGGGCTTTTAAATCCTCCCCAATTCCTGCACTGTTTATTGAAATGGGAGAAATGCCCATATGCTTAAGGCATATTAAGTTGGGGCTGCAGTACTAGGTAAAACTAAGTGGATCCAATCAAACCCTCCCAGCTAGGTGTCTTTTACAAGGGTCATGGGATTCTGGTGGCAAGATCAAAAACAAACTATTTTTCGACAGTAAATCAGTGGGCCAGAAAACTGAGAATGGAGCAGGAAAGCATAGCAAATCATATGAGATGGTTACCTGTACCTTTTTGGTTCATGCAAGAGCTGGACATTGATCTTACCTTTTTACAAGAAAAGGACAATAGTGTGATAGTTCAAAATAGAGCATTATCTTAACAGAGTAATGGGATCCTTATTTGAAAATTTTCACAGGTGGTTCTAGGGACCCAGAGAGTGGGAAAGCAGGATTTGGGATGTATGTGGATCAGCTTGATTTGGGATCTAGGACCGATCAGCGTACCACAAATGGAAGTTCTGTCTTCGCAACAGAACTATTGGCAATTCTTTGGGCTTTGTGGTGGACAGAGGACATAAGACCAAATAATGTTCTCATTTGTTCTGACTCAGCAGCTGCTCTGATGGCTTTAAGTGGAGGTAAATCAAAAGCTCGGCTTGACCTTATTAATGAGATCTTATCTGTTCTGTTTAGAATTGGGAAGACTGGCTGTGAAGTCAAGTTTTGCTGGGTTCCTGGGAATGATGGAGTTGAGGGAAATTAAATAGCTGATTCTATAGCAAAGGCAAGTCTAAAGAAAGGAGAAATAGATGTAAATATACCCCTGGGAAGAGTGGAACTTAGAGAAAAAAATCAAGGAGCGTGTTGAAAGAGAATGGCAGGGATTGTAGGAAAAGGAAACCAAAGGAAGGCATTATTTTTCTCTTCATCCTCAGATTAAAAAAGCTAGTTATTGTTCTGGAAACCGAAGAGATTCTATTAAAATTTGCAGACTGAGACTCGGACACTGCGGGTTAAATCAGTACTTGCGGAGGGCAGTAATACGTCTAGTAGCGTCCACACTGCCAAAATCCAAGAAGAAGAAGAAGAAGAACAACCGCCGCCTCCGCCTCACCTCGCCTCCCTCTTCCCAAGAGACCTTTATCCTATGATCTGAATAGGCTTTTTTGCTTAGGAAGGTTCCTAACTGAGTGAAATGACCAGAAGTATCTTAAGTGCCAGCCATGATAAGAGCTGTTCGAATTCTCTAAATGCTAAGGAAAGGTGCTTCAATGCTTTCTTTCTTATCTCCATTAGCATCGGGGACACTGGGCCGTCCTTTACGAAAGGAAAGGAGATTATGCCGTCCCACAATTCCTTACAGCAGCAGCATTTAAATGTTTATATAGCCTGCATGAAACAATACGTTAAGAACGCACGGGCGAAGTATCTAAGATGCGCTTTTAGTAGTCCATCTTCGGAGCATTGTAGTTTCACCACGGCAGACCAAAATGCCTACAGTAAAAATCCATGGAATCCATTGCATGAATATCTGGAACGGTATTCTTCAAGAATATATTGGACATTGCATAAAGCAGTTAGCTTATACTATTTCATTGAATTTTAAAGAAGCACCATCTTTAGAATTGAATGACCATTTTGGAGGATTTTGACATCCCATAATTCAAAAATTGCTCCAGTAAAAATGCACAGAATCCATTACATTAATACTTGGGAAAGCACTCTTGAAGAATGTATTAGAGTTGACAAACAGTGGACACGGGATCTAAACACGGGATGCGTCGCGAGGAACGGTCATGTGCTCAGCGTGCTGACCGCTATTAACTTGGACTGTGATTTAGGCTTGGCTACTTTCAAATACAGATTCCAAGGACAAATTGGTTCTCGACGTGCTCGTGAGTCAAGTAAGGCTTAAATTCTGTTTGATTACTTATGAGAAAATGTCATAATTAAAATGGATTATAAAATAGTGGCAGTTATTTTTTTACACGGGTGAAACGCTTAGAACGATTCAAATATTCTCTGTTCTGTTCGCTAATGACATTGTTTTGTAGTCTGTACGCTTGGCAAATGTTTACTGTAAGACAGAATTTTAATTATAATTTTGTTATTTATTAGACCATGAAATCGTGTGTATTTATGGTTATAAGTATATTAGAAGACGTGATTAAAAACGGGTAAATAAGATCAAACGGGGGATTTCCAGTCAGCTTTCGTGTTCATTTCTGCTCTGTATCGAATGGCGTATAAATAACACATGAACAAGTAAAATACACTTACTAAAAAGTAACTATCGTAACTCTGTTATTACTTTTTAACCCTTTCATAGCTTCATGAGTTGTTCCGAAATCCAAATAACATGACCAATGTATAGACCGCTCACGTTGTATTATTTCTGCATGGTTCGAAAATTAGAATTTACTTCCCGAACTGAGGAGTTCAGGACTTTTAGCGATATAATAAAAATGTTGTGAACGGGAGTACTCTCAGGCCACTGGGGGTCCATTCTGTCATCACTTGGGTCACTCCCATAATATGTTTGCCCATGGTTGGAACTGAAAGGTTACTGAAATTTAACTCAAATAAAAGAAAAGGCCACGTCATTCTATAATTTCTGTTAATGTGCATTTCAGGTTTTGTTTATTTTTGAATCCACTGAGCTCTAAAAGAAAAAAATCTGTATATAAGTTACCTTTTTAGTTATGTTGCAAGCTCTCTTGTAAAGTACTGCTGATAGAATGCAGAAATTCAACTAAAATTAGGATTATGTAACGTTAATCTTCCTAGGCTGAATCAGGGAAACCAGGACCTCCACAAAGGGAAGAAATCTGACCATAATTTCGTGAATTACGACAGACGGACATCTATCAAGCTCACAGTAAAGTATTAAGTGATAAACTCATATAGAGTGCATTTTACACTACATGTGACCATCTTGGAGTTAAATTAACACTGTCTATTTTATTGTGCACAGGAATATGCTTTCAGAAGGAATTCGGTATGTGGCATTTTAAAGTCCCTTTATGGATGGTAAGAGATTAAAGTTTTGCCTCATTACCTTATTTAGTACAGCTTTGGTGCTTGTTAGGACAAGTACATTCTCATACTTTGCTGTTTCTGACTTCTGTCTTCTGCTTCCTGCTTTCAGTTTTTGTTTGAATGTCAAATAATATAATTCACTCCCTTATCACAATCATAAGGTAACATTTGTCATAGTCATGTCACAGATATATCTTCCTGCCACCTGCCAATTCATTTTTGTCCCCTGTAGGCAAGGCTGGATTAAGACCACAGGGGGCCCCTGGGTGCTGAAGCTCTAAAGCTCCCCACCCTCCCTCTCAGACACCTCTACCACTGACATTTCAACTGCCACCACACACACACATACAGAAACACATTCATAAAAGGATTCAGTTAAATTGTCAAATTGCAAAACTTTACAAGTAGTGTTAATGGCAGGATAACGAGCTACTGGCTTCAGTACAAAAAAAAGTCACAAAAATCATTAAAATTTCATTTAAGATTGGGTAATAAGGAGACAGTGGAGGAGAATTCACCAGACTTTGCTTCCAGTGTAATTTGTACTATTGCTTATGCTTCAGGCATATCTATTGCTCCTGTTCTGTGGCCTCGCCTATTCCTGTGGAAGTGCAGAATATGAAAATAATGGAGAGTGCTGTCCAATGTGCACACCTGGTAAGTCACCATCTTTTATCGGAATAAAGCTTCTAATGCAGTAGATGTTGGCTTGCAGGGGTTAAAAAGTGAAGGTGCTCTTTATTTTGTCGTCATTGAAATGTCATTTCAAATGGGTACATTTGTGGCTTTGTTTTGTGTCTTTCTTCTGATTAGGGACACGTGTTTATAAACACTGCACAGAGTACACTAGCACCTCCTGTGTACCGTGCATTCAAAAATCATTCGTCGATGTGCCCAGCGGTCTGTCTCATTGTTTGCCTTGCATAGTGTGTGACCAAGGTGAGAAAAGATTCATATTCAACTAATGTGTTCATAACATGGCCATTTGTAACTTGCTTCACTGTATTTTGAATAATATATATTTCTTATTAGAGTTAAAATTTAACATTCTGTTTTGACTGCAGAACTCATCATTCAGTGTTGAACAGGTCTGTTACCGAAATACTCAATGTGTTAATATGGGTCTTCATTCGCCGTTCCTCCACAGCCATGGGTTTAAAAACAGAGAGAGAGTGCACCCCCACCTCTGACACAGTGTGTGGGCCTCTGGATCACCACTACTGCACTAAGACTGATAATAAGGGGTGCAGCTTTGCGCAGAAACACACCATCTGCAGGCCTGGACAATTCATCATACACAACGGTTGGATTGCATTAATATCTTTAAGAGACAGTTGAATTTTTTATATTCCAGTGTATGTTTTTGATTGGTAGATTCCCTTACAACAGCCATATTTGTCACAATAACATTCAGTAAAACTGAAATAGTATTGAAAAACTCCACAAAGTGAACTATTCCTTTTTTTATCCGTGTCAGTTTCATAAAATTAACTCACTTAACTGCACAGTCTACGTTTCTGAAAACTTTTTTTGAGATTTTTAAAGTTTTGACATACCTTCCAATATATATTTGCACAGGAACAACATTGACTAATACCGAATGTGGATACTGTCCTGATAAAACTTTTTCAAATAAATCCTTTTCTGCGTACTGCAAACCACACACACAGTAAGTTTCCTGCATTTATTCTCAAATAACTTCGTTTTCCAGATGAGTAAATCAGACCAAAAAGGAGTTGTTACTCATATTTATGTATTGATAAAAAAAACCTTGAGGTTTATGTGAGATTTGGACTTTTATTATAATTATTTTTGTGACAGTTGCCAGTCCCTGGGACTTCAGGAAATTACAGCAGGAACAAACACATCGGACAGTGAATGTGGACCAAGAAATATTCCTGTTTCCATCATTATTGTGCCTGTGCTACTTGTATCAGTATCAGTTGTCATTTTAACAATCATTTTCATTTTAAGTAAGTCTCTCCCTTTATCTGGTAAGACTTTGAATTGTATTTTTAATAAACTAAATGTAAATGGTGATACAGTTTAAATAGCAGTTTAACGTTGGCTGTACCTATATTTTGTGAATTGCAATCCTTGTATTTATATGTATACTTGTATTTAATAATTAATCAGGGAATTCAAAAAGGAAAGGTAATGTGCCATGGCAAATTTTTGGAAAAAATGCAAATGCGTTACTCCACTGGTTGATTCGTTATATTCAATGTTAAAGAATTAAACAAGAAAATAAAAAAGGAAAGGTAATGTAACATTGTAATGTAACAAGTTATTTAAAAAAAAATGTAATGTAGGTATCAAGTAATTAAATAACGAACCAATATTTTGCTTTCAGAGAGGAAAAAGAAGAACAGGGTACGTGAGAAGCTTTTTACATCATGTGCCTACTTTTTCAAATATCTTTCGAGAGCAGAATTTCATTTGCTATAATGTTAATTTGTTTAATTAATTCAGGAGTCACTCCTGGGGCTATGAAATGACCTCTACACTTTTATGGTTAATACTGTGTTTACAAAGATAAAATCTCCACTTTGCTAGGCAACAGATCAGGCAGAAAGAAAAAGAATGAACTGGACAGACCAGCTGGAGGTTGAAGGTAAGGGAGCACATGACTATGGGGGAAAATTATAAAAACTGATTTAAAAAAAATACTATTAGATGGGATGTGTGCAGCTAGTACTGCCTCTGATATGTTAAAACCATTTTGATTCTGTACATTTTAATGAAGGGTGGGCCCAGTTAATACGTTTTACCAATTAAACACAATTATGAGGATGAATTCTAAAAGGAAAAAACACGTTGGAACGTGAATGTGCACCACGATATTCTCATGGTTACTGTGCTGCTTGTATTAGAAGTATCAGTTGTCATTTTAACAACAATTTTCAGTTTAAGTCTCCTCGTCTGCCTGATTAGACTTTTAAAACTTTATTTTAAATAAACAATTAAAGGGTGATGCTGTTTAAACAGTAGTTTTTTTATGTGAACAGAAGTCTTCATATTTATACCCGCACAGCACCCCACAGCCCTCAAATAGCATTGTAAAGCCTAACAATGGAGAGTCCAGTTATTGAGAATCCTATACTTCCAGTGGCAGGAGTCCACGAGAATCACGCAGCAGATGGTGGTGCTGGCCCTCTCCCTGGTGGACAGCATGACAATGGGACCCCAAAGCCGAAAGATAGGGTTCAGTCTGACTACAGCACACGGTCTAATGCACTCGTGTGTTGTTGGAGACCATTATTATGGGAACCTTCAATGCAAACACAGTGAGAGAAGAAGTGAGGTTGGCGGAGCTTGCACACTGTGCCGAAGAAAGGGGAGTGGAGATCCTGGGAGTCCAGGAGCACAGGAGAGTACATGCTGATGATCCGATCGTCAACTCGTCAGAGCAAGACCTTAAAGTGAGGAAGGCGCTCACATGGAAAGCTCTGAACGGCATGGCAAGTGTGTGGAAATCCACACACTTGGTAATATTTTGAAGAATGAACATATTACCATCAAGGATCTGTATGGGGGGTTACCAAGGGTGAGTGAGAAAATAGCATCCAGGAGAATGAGTCTGGCCGGTCACTGCCAGAGACACCGGGAGCTCCCAGCCAGCAAACTGGTGCTGTAGGAGCCAACACACGGGCATTGATCACGAGGGCATCCCACAACAACGTACGTGGACGTACTAAAGGAAGATGCACGGCCGGAAAGTCAGCCAGATGCATGGAGGATCGAGATGACTGGAAACGCCGCTGGAGGGCTTGTCTGAGGACGACCTAGATAGATATACAAGCGATATGAGTGGTTAACATATTAAAGAATTAAACAAGAAAATCAAAAAGGAACAGTAATGCAATGTTACATCTTATGTTGTTACACAATGTGAAATAATGAACAGGGGAGAACAGCTGCACGATGAAGGTAAGGGTACGCATGACTCCATAGGGAGACAACAAGGACTGATAAAAAATAATATTAGATGGGCTGTGTGCAGTTAGGCTACTGTGTGCATGGAGTTGTTCTTACATGTTAAAACCATTTCGATTGTTTTCTTAATATATGTACATTTTAATGAGGGGTGGGGGTTCAGTTAATGTGTTTTTTCACCAATGAAATACCACAGTGAAGATCCATCCGTCAATTATCTAATGCGATTATTGCTATCTGGGGGTACTGGGGTGGGGGATTATGAGTGATGGTTTGAAAGGTCAGGACATCACGTGACAATTTCTACTCATCCTACCAACTTGGTGTTGCGCTACAAAACAGGAAGCTGACCATGCTCTGAAAGGGGAGGGAAAATGAAATAGACAATGAGCTTCTGAATACACAGGGCAGAGCTGTGGTTCAAAGTCCTGACCCTTGCCTACACTGCAGTCAACAGGACAGCCCCCACCCAATTACAGGACATGATTCAGTCCTACACGCCAGCTCGACCACTCCACTCTGCTGCAGAAGCGTGACTTCGACCCCCTGCCATGCGAGTGAATGATTCTCGCTCGTCCCTACCATGGAGTTTCTCCACCCTAGCCCCCCAGTGTGGGAATGAACTCCCTGTTTCTCTACGGACCACTCAGACATTGCCCATCTTCCGCCCTACCCTGCAGGGCACTACCAATCTAGGAGCACTCTTATCACTTATATCCTTCCACTTTGTTCCTGTAGCACTTTCATATTACATGTACCTCCATCCTGCACTTATACTGCACTTGTATCCTTATCTTGATATTGAATATTGTACCTTATCGGACCTGTGTTTAGTAGTTGTTCCTATGACCTTCGGTATGTACTTATTGTACGTCGTTTTGGATAAAAGTGTCTGCCAAATAAATGTAATGTGATGTGAATTCCACCAAAAGTACCACTGTCATGTCATATTACTGTGTGTATAACTTAAGGGTCGGACACTCTGTTTACTCCAATGCAGATTTTTTATCTCCAATGTTTTGGCAGCAAGTTGGCTTCGTTAGGGTTTTAGCACTGCAGTTCTCACACATAGATATAAGTTAGTGACAAATTAGGTGCACCTGTGAGACAGACAATTAAGATCACGTGGTGTTTAAACATGAACCTAGAGTTGTGAAAGAACACACAATCAATTCAATTATTGCCTCTTTTCAAAAACAAGCATTACAAAAATAGACATTCAATGTTTTTAGGATCTATTCAATAGGAATTCATTCATAAGAATCACTAACTTACACATAATATGCATTTTATATTCTGCGCATACATTTGGACAACAGCAGGCACCTCAATAGAGCATAAAAAGAAGACTGAACCAGGTTACATACTAGGCAAAAAAGTCATCACGATAAATTTCAAGCAATCATCCCATAGGAAACCACAACCCTTTAATTCCTATCTTTTTTAAAGGAGTAATTAAAAATTTTTTTTTTTTTTTTTAATGCAGGGCTATTTGGATTTTTTTTTTTTTTTAAAGATGTTTTTTTTAAATCATTTAAATTTTACAGTGAATTTATCCAATAGTAATATTACCTACAGAGTATAGTCCTTGCAGGGCTGTATATTATATCATATAAAAACAAAAGAAATTTGAATATTGCATCAAGAAAATTGCTTTACGTCAGGGCTGCCCAAACCTGGTCCTGGAGATTTACTGCATTGTAGGTTTTCACTCCAACCCTACCAAAGCACACCTCATTCAATAGCTAGAGATCTCGTTGAGCCGCTAATTAGTAGAATCAGGTGTGGCAAATGTGTGATGCTGCTGGGATGAGGATCAGCACCTCCAAGACTGTGGCCATGATCCTCTCCTGGAAAAACATGGCTTGTCCCCTTCAAGTGAGGGGGAGCAACTACCTCAGGTGGAGGAGTTAAAGTATCTTGAGGTCTTGTTTATGAGTGAAGTGAAAGGTATCGGGAGATTGACTGCCATCTAGGTACAGCAGCCGCAGTAATGCAAGCTTTCTATCAGATGGTGGTGGTGAAGAAGGAGCTGAGCCAAAAGGCAAAGCCTCTACATTTATTGAGAGCTACATTTATTTGTGGGTCAGCTACATTTATTTGTGGATCAGTTACGTTTATTTCTTTATTTCTTTAGACAGTAATACCCCCATAGTCACTGGTGTGATGTCATTGTGATGTCAATATGACTATCAACAGATCTTTTCACTGTCTATTTTTGCTGAGAACCGCGCACCTCACGCGTGAAAAATAGGCTCCACACAGAAACTCTAGATGACGCGCCGCTGCAGCGAGGCTCGAGCCGCGCCTCAGACGCGCGTCTCACGCAGGCTGTGTGGCTGCTCTAACCTGCTAACATGGGCGCCGAAATGAAAAGCAAGAGGTTCCGCGACCATCACACACATGATGAGATAAGCGGTGTGTACCCGTCTGTAGGACCCTGGGAACATATGTTTGAGAGGATATATAAAACAGTTACAGTTGTTGGTAACCCGTTATATAGGTGTATTTTGCGTTGTAATTCTTTCCCAATGTTTTTTTAATATAATAAAATGTGAATTTAATGGTCAGATATACTAATGTGCACAAGTATGCTGGTATTCAGCTATTATTGACTAGCCAGCAAATGGTTGTATATTTAATAAGCCCATTCACCAATTAGATAAGGTTAAATTAAAAAGATTTGTGAATTGACAATAAAAAGATATTCTCTTAAAAAGATATGTGAATTGATAATAAGACGTCATGGATAATAAGAGTTAATGACACCAACTTTTGTCTTTTTGCTCCAATGAACTCAATTCAGTTCAGTTCAATTTTATTTGTAAAGTGCAGGTATAAAAACAGAAAAATGTACATAAACAGTGCATGAATGTCGATCACAAGATAAAACTGAAGCTGGGCAAGGATAACTCTGTTCATGAGGAGAGACGAGTTGGAAGGCCAATGGGTGATAATGCCAGGCAGGTAACAGGTATGGAGTAGGAGCTGAACCAACTGCATCTGGAGGAGGGTGCTCCATCGTTGGCTGCCACTCTGGGGCAGTATAACTTTCAGCTCAAAACAAGAGTTCTCTGTTGTCCATCCTGAATTGACATATTGCTTCCCTTACAGTAAGTCTGTCATATGAAGTCCTCTGCCAGCAGTGTTCTTCACCTTATAGATACTTGATACACACAAAAAAGAAGAATTCTATAAAAGCAGTGGAACATCAACTGAACTATAGCAGACAGCAATTTCTTTAGTGCTGAGTCAATAATTAAACATTTTACTTGTGTCAAGAATTGGGTTTTGAATTATTTATCACTTAAACATTTACACAGTAAGCATTTAATACGAGTTAATCTTTTCCAAAATGTTAAGTGTCAATCTTTAATTTTTTTCATATTAGAAATACCACATTTGATAACTTTTCACACTGGCATTTTTTGGAGCAATATCTATTCAATGAATTTACATTTTATAATTGCTCCTCTATGTGCTATTTTCCACTGGTGGTGTTGGGTATGTCAATCATGCTGGGAATGCACAAGATCGCACAGGTGCCAAGTCTTTGGTTTGTGATACAAAATATGTACAGAAAAAATCTAAAATTAAAACAGAATCAAAATGGTTTTACCATATCAGAGCAAGTCCATGCAGACTGTATCAGGGGCAGTTAGTTCAGGTGACAGCGGCAGTACTAGCTGCATACAGCCCATCTAATAGTGTTTTTATCAGTCTTTGTTATTTCCCCATAAAGTCATGTGCTCCCTTACCTTCATCCTGTGGCTGGCCTGTCCTGGTCATTCTTTCTCCTTCTGCCGGATCGGTTGGCTAGCAAATTGGAGATTTTATCTCAGTAAATACAGTATTAACCATAAAAGCCCCAGGAGTGACTCCTGAATTAATTAAATAAATTAACCTTATAGCAAATGAAATTCTGCTATAGAAAGATATTTGAAAAGTTAGACACATGATGTAAAAAAGCTTCTCACGTACCATGTGCTTCTTTCTCTTCTTCCACTCTGAAAGCAAAATAATGGATCATTATTTAATTACTTGATAACATTTAAAATTGTTCTGAATAACTTAAAAATGTAACATTACATTACCTTTCCTTTATTATTTTCTTGTTTAATCATTTAACATTGAATATAACCAATCAACCAATGGAGTACTGAATTAGCATTTTTTTTTTCTCAAAAATTTACCGTGGTAAATATTTGATTTTGATTACATTACTTTTGATTTCTGAATTGCCCGATTAATTATTCAATATTTAATATGCTAACCACTCATATCTATTGTATAAATTCAAGGATTTCAATTCAGACAATACTGCATCACCATTTACAAGTTTATTAAAAATAAAATTCAAAGTCTTACCAGATAGAGGGAGAAACTTACTTAAAATGACTGTCAATATGACAACTGATACTAATACTAAAAGTAGCAATATCACAATAACGATGGAAACAGGACTATTTCTTGATCCACATTCATTGTCCAATGTGTTTGTTCCTGCTGTAATTTCCTGAAGTCCCAAGGACTGGCAACTGTCGCAAAAATAAATATAATATAAGTAAATATAATAAAAGTCGAAATATCACATAAACCTCAGGGTTATATTTAGTATTAATGCACACATAACAATGTTCTGTTTTGCTTTACCCCAGTTTGATTTACTCATCTGGAAAATTATGTAATTTGGGAACCAATGCAGGAAACTTACTCTGTGTGTGGTCTGCAGTATGCAGAAAAGAATTCATTTGAAAAGGTTTTATCAGGACAGTCTCCACATTCGATATTAGTCAATGTTGTTCCTGTGAAAATATATACGGGAAGGTATGTCAAGACATCAAAAATCTCAAAAGACGTTTTCAGAAACGTAGACTTTGAGTTAAGCAAGTTTAATTTTTTCGAGTTTTTCGATACTATTTCAGTTTTAGTGTATGTTCTTGATTGGCCCAGACAACTTATGTCTGCGATGAAGCATACTCTATATGCCTACAGAAGTTTTTGGTGATCTCCCAGTATTGTGACAAATATATCTACTTCCTCTGGGTGACCCACCAGCTTCACAATGGCTGTTGTCGGGACATCCGCCAATCAAAAACATACACTAACCCTGGAATATAAAAAAAACTCTCAACTGTCCCTTCAAGATATTAATGCAATCCAACCGTTGTGTAGGATGAATTGTCCAGGCCTGCAGATGGTGTGTTTCTGCGCAAAGCTGCACCCCTTATTATCAGTCTTAGTGCAGTAGTGGTGATCCAGAGGCTCACACACTGTGTCAGAGGTGGGGGTGCACTCTCTCTCTGTTTTTAAACCCAAGTCTGTGGAGGAATGGTGAATAAAGACCCATATTGACACATTATTTGAGTATTTCGATAACAGACCTGTTCATCATTCACCATCAAGTCAAAACAGCATATTGAATTTTAATTACTGTAAGAAATCTTTTATATATTATTATTAAAAAGACAGTCAAGCATGTTGCAAATGGCCATGTCATGAATGAACACATTAGTTGAATATGAATCTTTTCTCACCTGGCACACACACTGTACAAGAAAAACAATGAGATAGACCGTTGGGCATGGCGCTGAATGATTTTTGAATGCACGGTATACAGGAGGTGCTAGTGTACTCCGTGCAGTGTTTATAAACATGTGTCCCTAATCAGAAAAAAGACACAAAACAAAGCCAAAATGCACCCATTTGAAATGACATTTCAATGATGACAAAATAAAGAGCACCTTCACTTTTTAACCCCTGCAAGCCAACATCTACTGCATTAGAAGCTTTATTCTGATAAAAGATGGTGACTTACCAGGTGTGCACATTGGACAGCACTCTCCATTAATTTCATATTCTGCACTTCCACAGGAATATGCGAGGCCACAGAACAGGAGCAATAGATATGCCTGAAGCATAAGCAATAGTACAAATTACACTGGAAGCAAAGTCTGGTGCATTCTCCTCCACTGTCTCCTTATTACCCAATCCTTACCCAAATTTTAATGATCTTTTTTTGTACTGAAGCCAGTAGCTCATTATCCCGCCATTAACACTACTGGTAAAGTTTTTGTAGTTTGACAGTTTAACTGAATCCTTTTTTGTATGTGTTTCTGTATGTGTGTGGTGGCAGTTGAAATGTCAGTGGTAGAGGTGTGTGAGAGAGAGGGTGGGGAGCTTTAGAGCTTCAGCACCCAGGGGCCCACAGCCTTGCCTACAGGGGACAAAAATGAATTGCCAGGTGGCAGGAAGATATCTGTGACATGACTATGACAAATGTTACCTCATGATTGTGATAAGGGAGTGTATTATATTGTTATTTGACATTCAAACAAAAGCTGAAACAGGGAACAGAAGACAGAAGTCAGAAACAGGAAAGTGTGAGAATGTCCTAACAGAAGCACCAAAGCTATTTTAAATAAGGTAGTGAGACAAAACTTTAATCTCTTACCATCCATATAGGGACTTTAAAATGCCACATATCTAATTTCCTCTGCAAAGCATATTCCTGTGCACAATAAAATAGACAGCGTTAATTTAACTCCAAGAGGGTCACATGTACAGAGTAAAATGCACTTTATCAGAGTTTAACACTTAATACTTTACTGTGAGCTTGATAGATGTCCATCTGTCGTAATACACAAAATTATGGTCAGATTTCTTCCCTTTGTGGAGGTCCTGGTTTCCGTGATCCAGCCTGGTAAAAAACAAAAAAACATGTTAAATAATCCTCATTTTAATTTCATTTTTGCATTCTCTCTGCAGTCTTTTACAGGAGAGGTTGCAACATAACTAAAAAGGTAACTTACACATTTCTATTTAAAAAGGTAACTGCTTTTAGGACTTATTCCATTCAAAAGTTAACAGAAACAGAGTTGTACACATAAGGGTAGATACTATAGAATGACATTCTGTTAAAAAAAAAAATATATATATTAATTCCAGGAACCCCTTAGTTCCAACCATGGGAAAACATGTTGTAGTGACCCAAGTGAGGACTGAATGGACCCCCAGTGACCTGAACGTGCTGAACTTTGTCTCTGGAACCGCTTGCCCTTTTTTGATCATATAACTACAATTCCGTAACTCCTGAAGGATAATATAACAGGCGAGAGGTCTATATTGTTCATGTTATTTGGAACAACATATGAAGCTATGAAATGATAAAAATTATTATAACAGATATAATAGTAATGATTTTACTTGCTCATTTGTTAATTACTATTCACCATTTCATACAGAATAGGATGCCACACTCCCACAGAGCAAAATTCAACTGAAAGTGAAAGTAGCCTAGACTGGAATTCCCCCAAACCTACTTTAAACATTCAATTGAACAAATAATATTAAAAATCTATTTTATGGGTTATTGCTATTGGGTTGTGCTAGTTAGGCTATACCATAAGGTCTCGTAGAATTGCGATCAGTAAATAGTAACAACACGCACTTGCTTCGTGTGAGGTTTGATCACCACTGCAGTGAAATTAAGAAGTTATTAGAATAGAATAGAATAGAATAGAAATTAAGAGTCAACCGAGACTGTAGAAAAACAACAACCGCGCGCACCACTTCAGTTAATTTGATCATACATTACAGATATTTTTATCACGTTTTTTTTTTACCTGTCCTATCGGACAGCTTGAAGAGCCATTCCACGTGTCCGATCATAAAGTTAATGTCGAGCTCTGCATAACCTAATAAACCAGACTAAATTTAAGACTTTAAGACTTTACTTTAAGACCAGCGCGTTCATTGAGAACCATTTGTCCTTGGAATCTGTACTTAGTTTGAAACTAACCTAGCTATATCACAGTCCAAATGTCTTCTGCGTTAGGTTAAAGGCTTTTATACTTCTGCGTAGGCGTTGTGGAAAGCGCATAGTTTGCTCAGAGCGAGAGCGCTCTATGACGCTGTGGAAATGGGATCATGGGATGCATAGCCTACATAAATTTTCATGCTTGAGTAATCCAGGAGCTCCGAAGGCTGTTTTCAGTGTTAGTCTAACTCGAAGGTTCCTTTACCAAAGGGTAAGCAATTAATATAAATAAAATATATATTTATGTTTCCTAAAAATGTACAAAAAATGTATATTTTGAAAATAATGCAGCCTGTGTTGTAATTATAGCCGACAGTCCATTAATAAACGAGCACAAAATCTAACAGAACTTTTCCGAAATAATCCGATATGACATCTGTTACTTAGCAACGCTGACAACAAAGTAGAATTGTTGGTTCAGGCTCTTCTAGTTCTGCATTCAGTTAAAACCGCCGCTTGTTTGGTAGCCTACTTTGACGGTATATTCGTCCCGTTCAAACTAAATTTCCAGTCAAATGCTTTTTGGGAGTCATTTTAAAATTCCTTCTACAGGTAGGTGTACACAGCTTATTTACTAGATGAATAAGCATTTATATATATATATATATATATATATATATATATATATATATATATATATGTAGCTGCAAATGAAATCTAAAAGTATTTTTGCATGTAAATTGTTGGTTTCATAATTTCAGCCAGTTGCCAGACCAAAAATATTGACAGTGCATTTAATGTTCATTATACTTTTTCTTTCCTTTTTTTTTTCTTTTCTTTTTTTGCTGTGAACCGCTAGGCTGTTCGATATGCATTTAGTTATGAAATAGGCAATGTGATTATCAATGGAAGCACTGCTTGTAGATGACGGATATCTGCATACACATTTTGATGTGTTGTTCTTTACATGCTAGATAGTATTGAATAATATTTCCTCTGTACAGGGCCAGTCAATACTCATGAATAGTCCTGGAGCAGAAAATCACTGGATGTGTAAATGTTGCAGTTGCAGCTACATGCACTTATTTGGTGCTTTCTACACGCAGGGAAACTCTTTTTAGGGGCAATGATGGCAGCTATGCCGGAGAAGACCCCATTCGGAAGGCCAAAGTCAGCCCACTGGAGTGGAGTGAAAACTCAAAGCTTGCAGTCACAGACACCATGCTGGGCCCTGTCAAACTCACACAGCAAGGTGACCAAAGTTATGCCTGAGTATTATAGTGGATAAGGAACTGGGCTTGTAACTTAAAGGCTGCAGGTTTGATTCCCAGTTAAGAACCGGTTGTAGTACCCTTCAGCAAGGTACCTAGGGTATAAGTTCTTAAGTATATATCCAGCTTTATCAATGGATGTCATAAAGCAAAAAAAGTTGTGTAAATTGCTTTGGATGAGCAACTTCTATATGCCAGTAATGGAATATTAATATTTTTCCACACTGTAGCGAGACTCTGTGTCCTCAATGACAATGGATCCACAGGGCTGTCGAAATGAGCAGAACCACTTGCCTTGCGCAGACAGTCAGTGTCCAAAGTGTCCCAACACTTCAACCAAACATCTCAAAACCAGTAAGTCTCCACTCTTCAAGATGTTTACTTACATATAGCTGATCTCCAAATATCAGTTGTAATCTTATCTTCTGTGTCATTTGTTTAATGGGACAATCAGAGCATGATCTCACAAGCTTAATAAGATAATAACATTAAAGCATTGAGGTGATTGGGAGATAATTACATATGCTGTGTTTAAAGAAACCACCCAGAGCAAGACAAACCCAAAAGCCTGTGTTTTTAGGAAACCTGTAACTATTTCAACAATTATTATTAATGTTCCTGAAATTAACCAGAGTGTACAATCAAACCTCCTTCAAATATGCACAGTTGAATAATCATAATCAACTCATAAAAAAATATGAAGCAGACACAGATTGTCATTAGCCTTTTATTTGAAAATTCCGTGTTCAGAGTTGTATCAAGGGTGTAAAATGCTGAAAACTATTACCAATATTATTACCAATTTGTCCCCTTTTTATTTAATGTGTGCTGCATAGGATATTGATCAATGTTGCATTTAAGTCTGCAGGTGTTTGCCTTCTCAAAAGGACATTGGAAGTTTTTCCTGTTTGAATGAAGAAGGAATCAGAGGGACTGAAGAGATAAGGCCCAGCTCTGCCCACCATGCTGTGGCCAATGGCACAGGAGGCGAGTTGCCATGGTACCTGACTGTAATACACGAAAAGGTGAGAGAGAACACCTGTGTGGCTGAATCCTGGTACTGACGGTTTTGGAAAAGGTCTAATGTTCTTTTTCCATTCATTTACCATCCATTTACAAGGCTTATGATCATAACCATTTGATTACGGACACTGTGCTGTGTTAATGTGTTTATATGTTACAGAATACTTCCTTCGTTGTCGATCAGTGGATGATGTTTTTTTTTAGAATATATTGGCATTGTAGCAATGAAGCAAATTTTCTTATTCAATTTAAGCCTAATTTAGTTGAAGGCAAATAATTGTGGGCGTGAACTTTGCATTCTAATTTGTGCCCAATGTTTTTTTATGTAAAGAAATGTGAATTTAACGGGTAGGAAATGCTGATATAGACATACAGTATATACTGTATATGCTGCATTTCAGCTATTAGTGACTAGCCAGTGAATGCATATCTAGACAAACCCATTCAATTGGATAAGGTTAAATCTGATATGTTGTGGAAAGGGTTTATGCTTTCTCTACTCTACTTTCTCTTTCGTAACAGGAGCAGTGTTTGTTAAAGCTCAGCGAGGAGGTCAGTCGCCTGTCAGAGTTTGAGCGGCAGTGCTGCAGGAAAGATAATGAGATATCAGTGCTCAAGGAGAAGCTGACAGAAGTCACAGATCAACTGTGTCTTGCTCACGATGATGAAGCAGTCAAAGCCCAGGTAAATCTGCTCAATGGGACAGGAGTCTCTGTGGGTCCATTGTAGTGTGCCTTCAGTTTTTGGAGAACAGCTCCGTATTGACATGGTTTCCAGAGTACCATACTAACACGAGTTTAGCAGCGTATTGTCTGTTATGCATTAAAGAATTCCCAATGAGGAATAAGATTTTAATCAAGCTCATATCTTGGTGCTGAAGCTAATAGATTACCAGCATTCCTTTAGAATTGACCTTTTGGTATGAATTGTGATTCGTCTTCAAGCTTACTTATGTACTCATTCCATGGTTCCTCCATGTTGGTTTTCACTCTTGCTCTGATTCCCGTTTTTGTTCTGAGAAACAAACTTTGTCAGAGTTCATCAGAGTTCCCTAAAGGTCTGATGTTCTTTGCATGTGACCTTTGCCTAATGAAAGGGCCTTTTCTCACTTCCATACCATACCAAACTGTACTGTGCTGTGAAACAGTGCCCACGGATTCTGGGCGTGTTGCCATTGCCAGAAGAAGCATACTGTGTATAGTTCTTGCAACTAAATTTTGCTACTCCTCCAGAGAGGTACCAAAAAATGGTGTTGCTTGTAGGGCTGTAGTCGCGATTGGTAAATGTCCCGTGAATCCAAGCAAACCAATAGTCGTTTTTAAATATCCGGTAGCTACAAATGAGTTGAAAATTTGTAAGAAATGAATTTAGGACAGCCTTACCAAACTAAACTATAAATATGGCTTGACTTGATCACCAATAAGTCAGCATTTGTTTGCAACAGCATGTTGCAACCCTGTAGGCTATGATATGGCCAATAATGTTAGAGCTGCCACAAAAACAAACATGGAAGTCACAGAAGCCAGTCACTATTAAACCTGCACCCAGACGACCATCTTGTGTTAATGTGCTTCTTGCTGACTTTGTGTCATCTGCACCGGTAGGCAGAGCTGATCCTGAGCTTGAGTAAGGAGATCCAGCGCCTGCACAGGGTGGAGGAGGAGGAGGCCCTGGAGAAGGGTCAGTTAATCACAGAGCTAAGGGAGGACATCCAGAGGATGGAACAGCCCAGCTCTCAGTGTGCTACTGGGGTCTCCACAGGGCGGGGCACACAGTCAGCTCACTTTAAGATGCAACAAGAAGCACCTCAGAACACGGTAAAGAGAACACCAGCCGCAGATTTTTATTCATCTCATACGTTCAGAAAGATTTTGGCAAGGAATTTAATTTTAAATTGCAATGTTACATTTGAAAACTGGGAAGACGACTGAGAAACTGTTCACTACTAAATGTGTTTTAGATATGTACCTTTTATAGCAAAATACATTCAATACTGAACATATTCCAAAATGAAGGTTTTAATGGGAGCCTTTTTGTCTTTTTTGTGCAGTGCCCCGATTCAGAACCAGAGAATGTTGGGAACTTGGTGTCACTGGCTGAGCACAAAAGAGAGCAAGACGAATGTGAGATGACGAAAAAGGCCCTCATGCAAGAGTTGGAGGATACCAAAAATAACTACATGATCTCCACTGGTATGTGTAGCATGGGTCACTTAAAAAAGCAGGTTCTACTCTGCTTTGCTTTCTCAGATCCTGCCATGCCCCACTGCTAACCCCAAGGCGGGCTAACTGCAACAAAGTGTTGCTGAGCTTCTTTGTTTCTCCTCTCCAGGTACGGTCTGTTCTCTGAGGCGAGCCCTGTCAATCAAAGACGGCGAGCTGGCTGCAGCCAGGGCCCAGGTGGAGGAGCTAAACCAGGAGCTGAGGGACAGGATGGCACAGCTACAGGCCATGTCCAGAAAGGTACAGACATTACATAACGTGTATTTGGCAGTAGCTTTTATCCAAAGCGACGCACAATAAGTGCATACCGAAGGTCAGTGGAACAACTGTAAAACACAGGTCTGATAAGGTACAATACTCATTTTGTAACAGTTATTCATAGCCGTGAGCGCATTAAGTCCAGTTCACACCGTAAACATTGCTCTGACCTAACCTATGCTAAGTCAAACTAGGAGGTATGACAAGCTACGACATCAAAGCGGGGTCAAGGGGGAGAACAGCCATTTACATCAGGTCGTATTTACATCAGTACTACTCCATTCGGTGATGATTCCATGGAAGTAGGGGATTCACAGAAATGGACTCTCCTCACTCATCCGGCTTTCTTTTCAGTTTTCTTGTCTACGGGAGGGAAAGGCCAACGCGGAACTTATTGCAGCACTGGAGACCGAAAATTATGCTCTGCGGCAGGTATGGAATACATGTGCATTTTACATGTACGTGCGCCCATTCTGTATTGCGGAAGAATCTAGAATTTCTATTCTGCTTCTCTGTATGTCAAACCAAGACACAGACATTCTGTCAAGATATGCTACCGAAACGATAGAAACGATAACATTTCTGTGCATTACTTCCCTAAACACTATCTCATTAGGGCAGGCTTCCTGTTTTGTTCTCTACCAAATAGATAAGGTGCAAGAATGTTCTTTACTACAAGGAAGTGACCAAGAATAAGCGGCTATAGATAATCGATGGATAAATGGTATGTTTTTCAGTAAGTTTCTAGTTATGTAAGACTATTTCTCCTGGTCTCCCCCATTACTTATATAATTCAAATACAATATAATTTTATTTCATTTTTTATCTGTGTGCCACTGTGTCACTGTCATCAATTTAAGTTGCGGATCTTAAATCCGTCCATTGTGGATCTTAAAGAGAATGGTAACCATGTTGACTGAAATATCTCTGCACTCTCTCTGAAGGGATGGAGGTAATGGTGAAGCAGATGATTTCTGTGATTATTTAGCTTTTTTTTGTACATGCGTCCTTCCAAAGCTCTCACCTTTAGACCAGTGACTTATCCACAGCTACAGAGCAGTACAGTACAGCAGAGCTAGCACCAGTTGGAGGAGATGACTTTCTCTCACTGACAACAATTGTTTGCCTGTGGCACCTGCGACATTGTTGGGAGGAACCAATGTGAAACCGCAGGCAAGCGGTAACCTAAGTAACCATAGATGAAGTAAACCCACCTCACCCCTCACAGGACAAAGGAAATTGTGTATTGCCATGACCGACTCACGCACCGAGTCACCTAATGATGTCACTGTGATGTGAATAGCTACAGGGCCCAGCAAGCACCATTTAATGACTGAGCCACTCGGGAGCTTGTGTATTTTGTGTCTTGATAAGATGTGAATTGGTAGCCTATTTTTTTTGTTACTTTCTTTGAAAGCTTTGCCACAGATCTGAAAACACATTGTTGCTGTGGTCGCTTTATTTTAAAGCATCCAAGCCTGACTGAAAAGCGGCCTTTAACCGCACCGTTGGTTTATTTTAGGCTTCCTGACTCAAAGAACAGAAAGCCTGCGGGTCTCTTTGTCTTTCTGTTCAGTTGTTTTTACCCTCCTTAAGTTACCTGAGGCTGTTTACAGAGACACTGTCAGTTGCGTTGCCATGGTAACTGCTCATCTCTGATTGGGCAGCTGACAGCACAGCTGAAGGAGGAGGTGTCGCAGAAGGGCCAGGAGGCGGCCGGGGTCACGGGCGAGCTGCGGCGGCTGCAGACGGACCTGGCGAAGGAAAGGGCTGCTCAGGCTCAGCTGGAGAGGCAGGCCCAGGCCAATCAGGACATTATCACCGCCCTTCACCTGCAGCACAACAGAGCCAAAGTGTCCCTGGAGCAGGTGCAGACCAGGGTACGCCTCGCATGTGCGTGTGCATGCGTTCCGGGGCACTGCTCGGCTGCGAGCCGCGTCCTGGGCTAAGCTCCGTTTCAGTCCTACTTACAGCAAGGTCGCAGCACGGAACATGCAGTTGTTGCGCTTGTGCACCTCATCTCCAAACACCTCGACAAACCTACAACATATGCCAGAGCTCTTTCCCTGGGCTTTTCATCTGCATTTAACACAATTCAACTTGATTTACTCCTGTCCTAAATGATTCAGTTACAGTTCAATCAAAACCTCATTTACTGGTACAACTCTTTTCTCATAAACAGAATACAGCTAGTAAAGGTAAATGACACACTTCTCAGATCAGGACTAATGTTGGAGCACCTCAAGGCTGCATTAGCTCACCTGTGTTGTTTACATTGTACACCGTGGATTGCACCACCAGTGTGCCCAACCGGTTTATTTTAAAATACTCTGATGATTCCACCTTACTATCCCTGCTGACTAACAGCGATGACCCCAGACTGTACCAGTGTAATGTTGACTGGCTAATTGAATGGTGTGACAACAATGCTTTTATTATCAACAGTAATAAGAGATTCCTCCTGATTGTCAGCTGCCTCCAGTGACAATTCACAACATAGGAATTAAACAAGTCCCCTCATACAAATACCTGGGTGTTATGAAAGATGCCAACCATCTTGGACTCATTTGTAGGAAGATACAGCAGCGCATTTACTTTCTTCGTAGACTCAGATCTTTTGGAGCCAGTAGCCATATTATTTTTCTGTTTTTTAAATCAGTCATCCAGAGTGTCATACGGTGGCTCTGAAGTGCAAAACACAAAAACAAAAAGAAAACGTAAAAACGAAAACTTTCGGCCCTGAGGTGCAGATGCAACGTACAAAAACATAAACATAAACATGGGGTGACATAGCTCAGGAGGTAAGACCGATTGTCTGGCAGTTGGAGGGTTGCCGGTTCAAACCCCGCCCTGGGCGTGTCGAAGTGTCCTTGAGCAAGACACCTAACCCCTAACTGCTCTGGTGAATGAGAGGCATCAATTGTAAAGCGCTTTGGATAAAAGCGCTATATAAGTGCAGTCCATTTAAACATGCAGCCCTGAAGTGCAAAACACTAAGGCGCAGATGCAACACACAAGAACAAAAACTAGTAGCCCCGAAGTGCAAAACATGCTTGTTTTTGCATGCTTTTGCATTTGTGATTTGCACCTCAGGGCCACTCCTTTTTGCTTTTGTATGTTGCATTTGCACTCCAGGGCTGAAAGTTTTGTTTTTGCATTTTCTTTTTGTATTTGTGTTTTGCACTTCAGGGCTGCACATTTTTGTTTTTGTATGTTGCATCTGCACCTCAGGACCACTCCTTTTTTGTTTCTGTATGTTGCATCTGCACCTCAAGGCTGAAAGTTTTTGTTCTTTCGTTTTCTCTTTGTTTTTGTGTTTTGCACTTCAGAGCCACCGTCGTGTCATGCTGTACTGCAGTACGGCCCGGCTCAGCAGTCTATCTGTGAAACTTTAAACTATATAATCAAATCCAAATTAGTGCGAAGATTATTGGCCAACTTGTGATACACTCCTTTCAAGTAACTCACAACAAGAGCATGGTCAGACTTGCTAACAGTATCTCTTCAGACTCCTCGCATGTTTTAAACGGAGAATACCAACTTCTCCCCTCTAATAGGCGTTTCAGAGTCCCTCAATTTAAACGCAACAGGCTGAAGAATTCTTTTATACATCAGTCTATCCTGTTGCTAAACCAAAACCAGTGTGCTGCTAATTGAGATCTGAATCCAGAGGATATAATGTGATATGTATGTTTGTCATGACTGTTTGATGTGCTATGTACGTCTATGATGAGTGTCATATGTGTAACTGTATGTTTAATCTGCATGTAATCTCTTGAACGGAACTTCCTAAGGATGCAAAATGAATTTCAGTGCAGACTGACAACAAAGTTGTATCGTATCGTAAACGACCTCTTTAGTGCACAGAGCTCAAATGCATCAGTCCAGCGATGGCTCTCTCCGGATAGTTCTGACACAGTTGGTTGACTTCTGATCCATATGGTATTGTTGCATAGTTCCTCCTATCTCAGATGGTGTCTTTGAAAGCTCAGCTTCGGTGAGATGACTCAAAGTTAATGCATGCATGTCTAACCAACGCACTCACATAGATCAACTTAGCCAAGGCTTTAAATCAACCACTGTATCACAGTAATGTGTGTCAGTGATGCCAGATTACATGACTCTCTGTCTGGATGTTTCCAGGGCTAAGTCGTACTGTTAAAGTACTTTGCTCTTTTGTTTTCTTAAGTGTGAAAGGCTGCGGGCGAAGATCATTCAGGCTGCCTATTCTGCTCCTGGTGCTAAACAACCCCAGGCTGAAATCACTGATGCTGCCCTTCTTCAGACCATGCAGGTAGAACACTGTCCATTCAGGGTTAAATCCCATCACTCCTCCTTTACATGGAGCTGATTTACATGCTCGTCATCTACCCACCAAAAGCACAATGACTCGTGTTACTGTGCAGTGCAGCAAGGTTTTCAAAGGTCAAATATCCCGTGGTTTCTCTTTCCCCCAGAAAATAATCGACGATCGGACAGCGTTCCACCAAAGACTGCAACAGAAAGGAGAGAAAATGGCTCCCCTCACAACAGCCGAGACACACAGCGTAAAAACCACACCCGCCTCAGATAAGAACTGAAACCGACATGTGGCAGAGAGGGAAGTTGTTGCCATATTCTGCTGAATACAGCGGCTGTAGCATTCTGTCGCGTCATCCAGTATTCCTCACAACGCTGTACCTCTGAAATCTCTTGTTCTAAAATCATGTTTTTTTTTTGCTAGAAGTTACCTAAAAATGGTAAGTGGAATGTAGATTCAGTCGAGCTCAAGTGTTTCTTTAAATCATGATGTAGACCATTAGGTAGACTGAGCAATTAATTATAGAATACACTACATTAAGATCAATTGGTTAGAATTGATTATTTTCAGAAGGGTAGGGTAAATTGTATAATTTTAACACTTGTATTGAACCAATTTATGAAATGTGGTAACATTCTCTGGCTATTAATCATACTTTTTTACACTTATAAACATTGAATTTTATAGACTGCACATATTGACATTCAGTATGAATTGCAATACACCGAGTCAGGAGAATATGTCCTGTATTTCATATTTAGATAGCATATTTATTACTTTAACTCTTGCAACTGTACACCAGTGAGAACAGAGTTACTGGTAGTTCAGTTTTTTTAGCCAGGTCTCCTGGGATGTAAAAATAACTAAAACTTCAGACCTTCTTTTGTCCAGATTCAAACTGCAGATCCAAACTATCCATTTATCAACTAATTAGCATCAACATTATACTTCAGTGCTTGGTACCCAAAAAGTCATGGCAGAGAATAAAAAAGCATCTTCAAGCAGTGTTTCGTATTCCTTGCCCAGTGAATTATATTTTATGCCAACTTACAACATTAAGACAGGCTTGTATTACAGTACATAAGCAGCCAGGTCCGATTCAGAATCAGTACCAGGAGTGGGTCTGTCTCTTCTAGAGAGAAAAGCCATTTAATAAGTGTTCATTTAAACAGAATCTTTTAATTTGTGTAAAATATGGAGAGTAATGGGAAATGTTTTACAGCCTAGTTTTTTATGCATAATACAGGAAACAAATGGAATTATTTTACATGACATCAATAATTGGAAAAATAATACAACATTCTACTTCTTTCTGTTGAACAATTATAAATCGCTCATTCTTATATTCTTCTCCAAGGCATTTCTGTGACAACTTAGCTGCACGCATGCATGTATGAATGTGGAAAACATCTCCAGCGATGAGGTCCCACCTTATGACTTAAAATGCACATGACACAACACAACATCACATGTAGCATGAATTCCACAGTCATTTCTCCTGGCCGCTTCAGCCACAGGTCAGCCCTCTGTTTCACAGCCAGAATACAACATTGCCTGCTTTTAAATCACACGACTGTCACACACCCAGGGGTCGTCATCTCTCCTCATGTTCCAGCATCATGAGTCCAGCAGCCAGGCATGATGGGAAAACCCAGTGCGAGTTAAGAAGCCTTCTGAGCCCTTTCCTCTACATACAGCTGCATCTGAAGAAAGAACACATTCCATTTATTAAACACATTAAAACTGTGTACGCCTTTTTAAATGCCAATTCTGAATGTCAGTTACACAAAAGATATTAAAATATTTCCCAAAAATGTAAACCATGACAGTTGCTATTCTAAACATATGATTATGAGAGACAGGCTTATTGACGGTGTAAAATCTCTGAGGAGTAGTGGAGCAGAGTATTTAGTGATCTGGGCTGGTTACTCCAGTTGTAGTTCCAACTCCCAGGTGGGGCACTGCTATTTTACCCTTAAACCTGAATTAATCCAGTAAATATACAGTGGTAGATACAGTTTGAATGTAGAATAATGTAAGCTGTGTAAGTTCTGCATTTGAGCAATGCTAAATGCCTAAAATGTAAAATGTCATGTCAGTGTGAAAAGCCTCACTTTTACGATGTCTGATGTCATTGTTTTTAGCGGAATGAGTCTGGGCTCCCGCATGTGCACCTCCTGTTCATCTGCAACTATCCAGGGAAAATCCTAGGAAAAGAGTTTGGCAATTAAAGTCTGCATGAAGATCAATGTGAAAAGCCACAGAATTGGTTCCTGACGTTCTGTCAGGCACTATAATGAGCAGAGCAGGTAAAAAGTGTCATGGCTTGTTTTTCCTAAATTGGCAGAAAGAAACCAAGAAGCACAGAAAACTTGGAATCTATTGAATGGGTTTCATGTCAGCACACGTCCATTATATGAAACCACCCACCTTGATGACTTGAATCTTTTCCATGTTGCGTGTGGCTGCTTATTTATTTATTTTTTTTCCATATTATCGAATGGCCAATGTGCTATGGCCTACTTCATTGGCTGACAGTGATGTCATTGGCTTACTGCCTATATATACCTTTTTTATCTGTCATGTGGTCATTTCCCTGATGAAGACCCTGTTGGGTTGAAACGTTTCCTTGCTTTTTTTTAGTCAATAAAGTATTGGGAGCTGTAATCCAGTGTGCGTATATCCATTTTCTTTTAATCTTCACATGTACTTTTATCCTGCACCTGGCTAAATACTGGTTGGATGTGCACACATCTACTCTACTGTACTAACAAAAGTAACCATAGCCATATTTAAGGCACTGTATAAATAAATCTTAAATTTGAAGAAGTTCACTCACAATTACATTAAATTAAATATCAAAATAAATTGAAAATATTAACTGAGCTACACATGCAAAGGTGTTTGTGTATTTTTAATGTAAGAACCTGGAATTACGAGATGATAAACAAACTGTTTTCAGCAAATCCAATATATTATTGAGCAACACTTTCCCAGGTATTCATGCAATAGAATCCATGCATTTTTACAGTAAGAATTTGGAATTATGGAATGGTAGTGTCGTCTGCGAACTTAAGAACTTTAACAGATTCACTGTTGGAAGTACATTACATTACATTACAGGCATTTGGCAGACGCTCTTATCCAGAGCGACGTACAACAAAGTGTATAACCATAACCAGGAACAAGTATGACAAAACCCCTAGAGAGAAGTACCGGTCCAAGTACAGGGAACAACTGCATAGTTCAACTTGGACCCTGATGGTTAAACTGATTAACACTAACAACGAGAACGGCAACAACGCAATCTATGGAAAAATAAAAATAAAAATAAATAAAAATACAAGTAGTCGTTAAGACAGTTAATGCACCTAAGTCACCTACGAAACAGCTGCCTAGTTACAACCCTAAGTTTAGTCATTTACAGGGGGGAAGGGAGGGATGGGGAGAGGTGCAGCCTGAAGAGGTGGGTCTTCAGTCGTCTTTTGAAATGGGTCACAGTCTCAGCTGTTCTGACCTCCACAGGGAGGTCATTCCACCATCGTGGGGCCAGAACAGACAGGAGACGTGTTCTGGAAGTGCAGGTGCGAAGAGGGGGAGGTGCTAGGCGTCCTGAGGTAGCAGAACGGAGTGATCTGGCTGGCATGTAGGGTTTGAATATCTTGTGGAGGTATGCTGGGGCTGATCCCTTGACTGCCTGGTATGCTAGGACCAATGTTTTAAATTTGATGCGATTTAGATTTGATACAGGCATTGATGTAAAGTGAATAGAGTAAGGGAGACTGATGTTCTGTGCAAGGACCCAAACGCAGACCAGGGAAATCCAAAAAAACGTTGTCTTTATTCAGTCCGAGGTTAGAAGCCAGGTAATCAGAGAAAGGACGGTGCCGAATCGAGTTTCCAAAAGAATTTTGAAAAACAGGCAAAAAATCAAAAATCAGGAGAACAGAGCGGCGAAGGTACAAAGGGACAGGCAAAAGTGAAGTCAAAGCAAAGCAAAGGTCAAACCAGAAGCAAACAAACCAAAAGGGGCAGGCAAACTCAGTCATACAGAAGGGGTGTCTCAGGAATCTCGATAAACAAAGGCTTACTAAATATCAGCACAATGAATTTGATCAACGTTCTGACCGTGAGCTGGTGGAAAAGACTGACATTTATACACTGGGGAAGGTAACAATCAAGGAGGGGTTAAGTGAGTGAGGGAGGAGTAACAAACAACATCCAGGTGAAGAACATTAGGATAACTAATTAAATAACAGGGGACTGACAAAACGCGGACTGGAATCACATAGACAACAATGATAATAGACGGCCTGGGTTAAGCAGGTAAAAACGCGTGCAGAGAGAGAGAGGTGCAGTCAGAGCAAGAGACAGGTGCCAATTGCAGAACTCAGCGTTAGAGCAGGCTAGAAAGAAAAGGGGCGGAGCTACAGCGCAGCATGGAAAAGGGGAGACTGGTTAATGTATTAGTATAGTGATCTAAACTATCAAAAACCCAAAACTAGTGTGTGTTAGTCCATTAGTAATATTCACATGTTAGTATATTAATGAGGTTAGTACTTTACAATCTATAAGTTAGTAAGGATTAGTAGAAATGAGTAAAACTAGAAATAAGTAGGAAGTAAGTAAAAACGAGACTGGAAGGAAGGGGGGGAAACCACGAAAACCCGGAACCACCCGAATAGTGAAATCACACAAATGCAGGGGAGTGAAGCAGCTCAGGGAACACAGACACAGAGACAGTACTGGGGAGACAAGTGACCGGGAGATACAGACTACAACAGGAGACAGCACACAGCCCTGAGGGGCGCCAGTGCTGAGAAGGAGGGGGTCTGAAGTGAAGTCACCCACCTTGACACACTGTTTCCTGTTGCTTAAGAAGTCATGGATCCAGTGGCAGAGAGGGGATGGGACATTGAGCAGTAAAAGTTTATCTAAAAGTAGATCAGGGATGATCGCAGACATGTGACTCAAGTCATTTGGTCCAAGTCTCAAGCAAGTCCCAAGCTAGTCCCAAGTCATGTCAAGTCACTCCCACCCCCCCACCCCCCCCCCCCCAAGATACAGTCTTACCTGCAGTATCCGGTCTTTATAAAGAGAAAAGGCAAGGTATTAGTACCTGTCTAATAATGATATTATTGGCCAATCTATCTTGTTACGGCATTATTTGAAAATGGCGTTTAATCGTCAGTGAATTATACAGCATGTGTCTTATTACCCATTGCAGGGTAGGACTACAAATTAACACTCTGTATGGGTGTGGAATAAATGGACTGCATTTATATAGCGCTTTTATCCAAAGCGCTTTACAATTGATTCCTCTGATTCACACACACACTCACACACCAACGGTGAAAGGCTGCCATGCAAGGTACCAATCAGCTCATTGGGAGCAATTAGGGGTTAGGTGTCTTGCTCAGGGACACTTGGACACATCCAGGGCAGGGGATCGAACCAGCAACCCTCCGACTGCTCTTACCTCCTGAGCTATGTCGCCCACATAAGTAAGATAGACCTAGCTATGATAATTTGTCAGTGAACTGCACAACTAACTAAAATATTATCTTTTTCATTAATTACATACTTCTGCTTGGAAATGAAAGTAAAATTAAAATGATGTGCCATTAATTCGTATTTTTCAAAATAAGGAAGTACAATCTTTTTATACATCGTTTTGACACACTACCCCTTTTGGTGCATATGGTAACAAAATTTAAGGAACTAAATGATGCTTCATGTACAGTATATACTGCCACTTCCTCTAAGTACTGATCAGACTGTTTTAGAGCAGGCTACTTGTTAGCTGCGGAACTCGCACTGCGTACCAAAAGTCAAACAAAAATGAAGAGAAAGCTATCTCTAGGATCATCTAGTTAAGGACTATTTACCTCAACACAGGTCAGTGGAACAACTATTCGGCTTTGCATGAATTTAACAAGTATAACAATTTCAGTTGTTTTGCAAATGTTTGTAACACATTTACACCAATCAGCCACAACATTAAAACCACCTGCATTTTTCCGCTTTTTTCTGATTTAATATTTTATTTTCTCTGTTTGTAATCAAACAATTCACATGTGGTCAAAGTGCAGACTCAGAGCTTTTATTAAAGGGTATACATTTTGGTCTCACCATGTAGTAATTACAGCACTTTTTGTACGTAGTCCCCCATTTCAGTGTTTTTAGACAAATTAACATAATGTCAAATAAGAGAGTCATGTTTTGTATTTGGTTGCATATCATTTGCATGCCATGACTTCCTGATGTCTGTGACCTATCAACATCATCAGAGTCTGGATATCTTATTGTCAGGTTGTCCTACAAGCGATACAAATCTCTTTGAATTTGAATGGATCTCTATGGGATGTGGGGTGGGAGTAGATTCAGCTGTAATTATGCTGATACAGTATGTGACACATTTGTTGGCTAAATGGCTTTAAGTTATCAAGGGTCCAAGGTATAGTGAGGGTTAAAAATTGTCTAAATTATTTCAACTCCAATCAAATCAATGCACTACAAAATCCAGAATACTAAAGCAGTTAAAACAGCAACATTATTCTTTCGATTTTGAATTGTTACGTCCCCTCCCCTTTTCAATGTCCAATTTCGCAATGGCAACGTTGAATCACAGTTCTAGTTACTTCATTTAGGAATGCCAATCATCCTGCAAAACACAGAATCGTCTCTTATTTGAACTGTAGGCGTTCCGTATTTAACTCATGGCTACGGGACGCATTTTCATCCGTATCTTTGTGAACGATTCAGTTTTTAACCGCTGTTTTGAATACAATTCAATAGTTAGCTAGCTAGCTAGCCGGGATAACCCAAAATTTTAATATTGGCTAGGTGACAAGTGACGGTGAACCTGATTTTGGCTGTTCATGTAGCAAGAATACTAGCAAAATGTGATGAAGTGTTAAATTCCATGAAGTCTGTTGTACACTTTGTTGTACGTCGCTCTGGATAAGAGCGTCTGCCAAATGCCTGTAATGTAATGTAAAGTCTGGCTGGATGTGACTGGGGGGCAGAGAGGGAGACCATGCAATGGGATGGCAGGTATGCCATCCCATTGCATGGTCTCCCTCTTTGCCCCCCAGTCACATCCAGCCAAGTTACGCCTTGGCGGGGGCATGCCCCATATTTAATATACCAGGCAATGATAAATTCTGTACTTGATTATGGGTGTTTTGTTTATGGCTCAGCTGTTAAGTCGGTGCTTGGAAAATTAGATATTCTGCAGAGCAAGGCATTGAGACTCTGTTGCAGGGCTTTTAAATCCTCCCCAATTCCTGCACTGTTTATTGAAATGGGAGAAATGCCCATATGCTTAAGGTGTATTAAGTTGGGGCTGCAGTACTGGGTAAAACTAAGTGGATCCAATCAAACCCTCCCAGCTAGGTGTCTTTTACAAGGGTCATGGGATTCTGGTGGCAAGATCAAAAACAAACTATTTTTCGACAGTAAATCAGTGGGCCAGAAAACTGAGAATGGAGCAGGAAAGCATAGCAAATCATATGAGATGGTTACCTGTACCTTTTTGGTTCATGCAAGAGCTGGACATTGATCTTACCTTTTTACAAGAAAAGGACAATAGTGTGATAGTTCAAAATAGAGCATTATCTTAACAGAGTAATGGGAGCCTTATTTGAAAATTTTCACAGGTGGTTCTAGGGACCCAGAGAGTGGGAAAGCAGGATTTGGGATGTATGTGGATCAGCTTGATTTGGGATCTAGGACCGATCACCGTACCACAAATGGAAGTTCTGTCTTCGCAACAGAACTATTGGCAATTCTTTGGGCTTTGTGGTGGACAGAGGACATAAGACCAAATAATGTTCTCATTTGTTCTGACTCAGCAGCTGCTCTGATGGCTTTAAGTGGAGGTAAATCAAAAGCTCGGCTTGACCTTATTAATGAGATCTTATCTGTTCTGTTTAGAATTGGGAAGACTGGCTGTGAAGTCAAGTTTTGCTGGGTTCCTGGGAATGATGGAGTTGAGGGAAATTAAATAGCTGATTCTATAGCAAAGGCAAGTCTAAAGAAAGGAGAAATAGATGTAAATATACCCCTGGGAAGAGTGGAACTTAGAGAAAAAAATCAAGGAGGGTGTTGAAAGAGAATGGCAGGGATTGTAGGAAAAGGAAACCAAAGGAAGGAATTATTTTTCTCTTCATCCTCAGATTAAAAAAGCTAGTTATTGTTCTGGAACCCGAAGAGATTCTATTAAAATTTGCAGACTGAGGCTCGGACACTGCGGGTTAAATCAGTACTTGCGGAGGGCAGTAATACGTCTAGTAGCGTCCACACTGCCAAAATCCAAGAAGAAGAAGAAGAACAACAACCGCCGCCTCCGCCTCACCTCGCCTCCCTCTTCCCAAGAGACCTTTATCCTATGATCTGAATAGGCTTTTTGGCTTAGGAAGGTTCCTAACTGAGTGAAATGACCAGAAGTATCTTAAGTGCCAGCCATGATAAGAGCTGTTCGAATTCTCTAAATGCTAAGGAAAGGTGCTTCAATGCTTTCTTTCTTATCTCCTTTAGCATCGGGGACACTGGACCGTCCTTTACGAAAGGAAAGGAGATTATGCCGTCCCACAATTCCTTACAGCAGCAGCATTTAAATGTTTATATAGCCTGCATGAAACAATACGTTAAGAACGCACGGGCGAAGTATCTAAGATGCGCTTTTAGTAGTCCATCTTCGGAACATTGTAGTTTCACCACGGCAGGCCCAAATGCCTACAGTAAAAATCCATGGAATCCATTGCATGAATATCTGGAACGGTATTCTTCAAGAATATATTGGACATTGCATAAAGCAGTTAGCTTATACTATTTCATTGAATTTTAAAGAAGCACCATCTTTAGAATTGAATGACCATTTTGGAGGATTTTGACATCCCATAATTCAAAAATTGCTCCAGTAAAAATGCACAGAATCCATTACATTAATACTTGGGAAAGCACTCTTGAAGAATGTATTAGAGTTGACAAACAGTGGACACGGGATCTAAACACGGGATGCGTCGCGAGGAACGGTCATGTGCTCAGCGTGCTGACCGCTATTAACTTGGACTGTGATTTAGGCTTGGCTACTTTCAAATACAGATTCCAAGGACAAATTGGTTCTCGACGTGCTCGTGAGTCAAGTAAGGCTTAAATTCTGTTTGATTACTTATGATAAAATGTCATAATTAAAATGGATTATAAAATTGTGGCAGTTATTTTTTTTACACGGGTGAAACGCTTAGAACGATTCAAATATGCTCTGTTCTGTTCGCTAATGACATTGTTTTGTAGTCTGTACGCTATCTTGGCAAATGTTTACTGTAAGACAGAATTTTAATTATAATTTTGTTATTTATTAGACCATTAAATCGTGTGTATTTATGGTTATAAGTATATTATAAGACGTGATTAAAAACGGGTAAATAAGATCAAACGGGGGATTTCCAGTCAGCTTTCGTGTTCATTTCTGCTCTGTATCGAATGGCGTATAAATAACACATGAACAAGTAAAATACACTTACTAAAAAGTAACTATCGTAACTCTGTTATTACTTTTTAACCCTTTCATAGCTTCATGAGTTGTTCCGAAATCCAAATAACATGACCAATGTATAGACCGCTCACGTTGAATTATTTCTGCATGGTTCGAAAATTATAATTTACTTCCCGAACTGAGGAGTTCAGGACTTTTAGCGATATAATAAAAATGTTGTGAACGGGAGTACTCTCAGGCCACTGGGGGTCCATTCTGTCATCACTTGGGTCACTCCCATAATATGTTTGCCCATGGTTGGAACTGAAAGGTTACTGAAATTTAACTCAAATAAAAGAAAAGGCCACGTCATTCTATAATTTCTGTTAATGTGCATTTCAGGTTTTGTTTATTTTTGAATCCACTGAGCTCTAAAAGAAAAAAATCTGTATATAAGTTACCTTTTTAGTTATGTTGCAAGCTCTCTTGTAAAGTACTGCTGATAGAATGCAGAAATTCAACTAAAATTAGGATTATGTAACGTTAATCTTCCTAGGCTGAATCAGGGAAACCAGGACCTCCACAAAGGGAAGAAATCTGACCATAATTTCGTGAATTACGACAGACGGACATCTATCAAGCTCACAGTAAAGTATTAAGTGTTAAACTCATATAGAGTGCATTTTACACTACATGTGACCATCTTGGAGTTAAATTAACACTGTCTATTTTATTGTGCACAGGAATATGCTTTCAGAAGGAATTCGGTATGTGGCATTTTAAAGTCCCTTTATGGATGGTAAGAGATTAAAGTTTTGCCTCATTACCTTATTTAGTACAGCTTTGGTGCTTGTTAGGACAAGTACATTCTCATACTTTGCTATTTCTGACTTCTGTCTTCTGCTTCCTGCTTTCAGTTTTTTTTTGAATGTCAAATAATATAATTCACTCCCTTATCACAATCATAAGGTAACATTTGTCATAGTCATGTCACAGATATATCTTCCTGCCACCTGCCAATTCATTTTTGTCCCCTGTAGGCCAGGCTGGATTAAGACCCCCTGTGGGCCCCTGGGTGCTGAAGCTCTAAAGCTCCCCACCCTCTCTCTCTCTGACACCTCTACCAGTGACATTTCAACTGCCACCACACACACACATACAGAAACACATTCATAAAAGGATTCAGTTAAACTGTCAAATTGCAAAACTTTACAAGTAGTGTTAATGGCGGGTAACGAGCTACTGGCTTCAGTACAAAAAAAAGTCACAAAAATCATTAAAATTTTGGTTAAGATTGGGTAATAAGGAGACAGTGGAGGAGAATGCACCAGACTGCTTCCAGTGTAATTAGTAATATTCCATTTGCTTCAGGCATTGCTCCGGTTCTGTGGCCTCGCCTATTCCTGTGGAAGTGCAGAATATGAAATTAATGGAGAGTGCTGTCTAATGTGCACACCTGGTAAGTCACCATCTTTTATCAGAATAAAGCTTCTAATGCAGTAGATGTTGGCTTGCAGGGGTTAAAAAGTGAAGGTGCTCTTTATTTTGTTGTAATTGAAATTCAGTTCAATTAAAATTAATTTCAAACGGGTCCATTTTAACTTTTTTTGTGATTGTTTTTCCCCATTAGGGACACACGTTAATAAACACTGCACAGAATACACTAATACCTCCTGTATACCGTGCGCTCAAAAAACATTCATGGACAGGCCCAGCAGTCTCCCCGAATGTTTGCCTTGCAGTGTGTGTGACCCAGGTGAGAAAAGATTCAAATTAAACTAATGTGTTCATTTATGACATGACCATTTGTAATTTGCTTGACTATTTTTGTAATAATATATGTTTCGTATAGAAATTAAAATGTAACATTCTGTTTTGAATTCAGAACGCATAATTTGGTGTTACTCAGCTTGAACAGGTTTGTTGTCAAAATGCTCATATAATGTGTTAATATGGGTCTTTATTCACCGTTCCTCCACAGCCATGGGTTTAAAAACAGAGAGAGAGTGCACCCCCACCTCTAACACAGCGTGTGGGCCTCTGGATCACCACTACTGCACTAAGACTGATAATAAGGGGTGCAGCTTTGCGCAGAAACACACCATCTGCAGGCCTGGACAGTTCATCCTACACAAAGGTTGGATTGCATTAATATCTTGAAGAGACAGTTGAGAGTTTTTTATATTCCAGTGTATGTTTTTGATTGGTAGATTCCCTCACAACAGCCATATTTGTCACAATACTGACAGATCACCAAAAATTTCTGTAGGTATCTAAAATATCCTTCATCACAGAAATAAATTGTCTGGGCCAAGTGGGAACATTCACTAAAACTGAAATAGTATTGAAAAACTCCACAAAGTGAACTATTCCTTTTTTTATCCGTGTCAGTTTCATAAAATTAACTCACTTAACTGCACAGTCTACGTTTCTGAAAACTTTTTTTGAGATTTTTAATGTTTTGACATATCTTCCAATATATATTTGCACAGGAACAACATTGACTAATACCGAATGTGGATACTGTCCTGATAAAACTTTTTCAAATAAATCCTTTTCTGCGTGCTGCAAACCACACACACAGTAAGTTTCCTGCATTTATTCTCAAATAACTTCATTTTCCAGATGAGTAAATCAGACCAAAAAGGAGTTGTTACTCATTCATATTTATGTATTGATAAAAAAAAACTTTGAGGTTTATGTGAGATTTGGACTTTTATTATAATTATTTTTGTGACAGTTGCCAGTCCCTGGGACTTCAGGAAATTACAGCAGGAACAAACACATCGGACAGTGAATGTGGACCAAGAAATATTCCTGTTTCCATCATTGTGCCTGTGCTACTTGTATCAGTTGTCATTTTAACAATCATTTTCATTTTAAGTAAGTCTCTCCCTTTATCTGGTAAGACTTTGAATTGTATTTTTAATAAACTAAATGTAAATGGTGATGCAGTTTAAATAGCAGTTTAACGTTGGCTGTACCTATATTTTGTGAATTGCAATCCTTGTATTTGATAATTAATCAGGGAATTCAAAAAGGAAAGGTAATGTGCCATGGTAAATTTTTGGAAAAAATGCAAATGCATTACTCCACTGGTTGATTGGTTATATTCAATGTTAAAGAATTAAACAAGAAAATAAAAAAGGAAAGGTAAGGTAACATTTTTAAGTTATTCAAAAAAAATGTAATGTAGGTATCAAGTAATAAAATAACGAACCACTATTTTGCTTTCAGAGAGGAAAAAGAAGAACAGGGTACGTGAGAAGCTTTTTACATCATGCGCCTAATTTTTCAAATATCTTTCGAGAGTAGAATTTCATTTGCTATAAGGTTAATTAATTTAATTAATTCAGTAGTCACTCCTGGGGCTATGAAATGACCTCTACACTTTTATGGTTAATACTGTGTTTACTGAGATAAAATCTCCACTTTGCTAGGCAACAGATCAGGCAGAAAGAAAAAGAATGAACAGGACAGACCAGCTGGAGGTTGAAGGTAAGGGAGCACATGACTATGGGGGGAAATTATAAAAACTGATTAAAAAAAAATACTATTAGATGGGATGTGTGCAGCTAGTACTGCCTCTGATATGTTAAAACCATTTTGATTCTGTACATTTTAATGAAGGGTGGGCCCAGTTAATACGTTTTACCAATTAAACACAATTATGAGGATGAATTCTAAAAGGAAAAAACACGTTGGAACGTGAATGTGCACCACGATATTCTCATGGTTACTGTGCTGCTTGTATTAGAAGTATCAGTTGTCATTTTAACAACAATTTTCAGTTTAAGTCTCCTCGTCTGCTTGATTAGACTTTTAAAACTTTATTTTAAATAAACAATTAAAGGGTGATGCTGTTTAAACAGTAGTTTTTTAATGTGAACAGAAAGCTTCATATTTATACCCGCACAGCACCCCACAGCCCTCAAATAGCATTGTAAAGCCTAACAATGGAGAGTCCAGTTATTGAGAATCCTATACTTCCAGTGGCAGGAGTCCACGGGAATCACGCAGCAGATGGTGGTGCTGGTCCTCCCCCTGGTGGACAGCATGACAATGGGACCCCAAAGCCGAAAGATAGGGTTCAGTCTGACTACAGCACACGGTCTAATGCACTCGTGTGTTGTTGGAGACCACTTATTATGGGAACCTTCAATGCAAACACAGTGAGAGAAGAAGTGAGGTTGGCGGAGCTTGCACACTGTGCCGAAGAAAGGGGAGTGGAGATCCTGGGAGTCCAGGAGCACAGGAGAGTACATGCTGATGATCCGATCGTCAACTCGTCAGAGCAAGACCTTAAAGTGAGGAAGGCGCTCGCATGGAAAGCTCTGAATGGCATGGCAAGTATGTGGAAATCCACACACTTGGTAATATGTTCGAAGAATGAACATATTACCATCAAGGATCTGTATGGGGGGTTACCAAGGGTGAGTGAGAAAATAGCATCCAGGATAATGAGGCTGGCCGGTCACTGCCAGAGACACCGGGAGCTCCCAGCCAGCTGTGGGAGCCAACACACGGGCATTGATCACGAGGGCATCCCACAACAACGTACGTGGACGTACTAAAGGAAGATGCACGGCCGGAAAGTCAGCCAGATGCATGGAGGATCGAGATGACTGGAAACGCCGCTGGAGGGCTTGTCTGAGGACGACCTAGATAGATATACAAGCGATATGAGTGGTTAACATATTAAAGAATTAAACAAGAAAATCAAAAAGGAACAGTAATGCAATGTTACATCTTATGTTGTTACACAATGTGAAATAATGAACAGGGGAGAACAGCTGCACGATGAAGGTAAGGGTACGCATGACTCCATAGGGAGACAACAAGGACTGATAAAAAATAATATTAGATGGGCTGTGTGCAGTTAGGCTACTGTGTGCATGGAGTTGTTCTTACATGTTAAAACCATTTCGATTGTTTTCTTAATATATGTACATTTTAATGAGGGGTGGGGGTTCAGTTAATGTGTTTTTTCACCAATGAAATACCACAGTGAAGATCCATCCGTCAATTATCTAATGCGATTATTGCTATCTGGGGGTACTGGGGTGGGGGATTATGAGTGATGGTTTGAAAGGTCAGGACATCACGTGACAATTTCTACTCATCCTACCAACTTGGTGTTGCGCTACAAAACAGGAAGCTGACCATGCTCTGAAAGGGGAGGGAAAATGAAATAGACAATGAGCTTCTGAATACACAGGGCAGAGCTGTGGTTCAAAGTCCTGACCCTTGCCTACACTGCAGTCAACAGGACAGCCCCCACCCAATTACAGGACATGATTCAGTCCTACACGCCAGCTCGACCACTCCACTCTGCTGCAGCAGCGTGACTTCGACCCCCTGCCATCCGAGTGAATGATTCTCGCTCGTCCCTACCATGGAGTTTCTCCACCCTAGCCCCCCAGTGTGGGAATGTACTCCCTGTTTCTCTACGGACCACTCAGACATTGCCCATCTTCCGCCGTGGTCTGAAGACGTATCTCTTCAGACTAAACCTGGACCAACTATCCCCACCCTGCAGGGCACTACCAATCTAGGATCACTCTTATCACTTGTATCCTTCCACTTTGTTCCTGTAGCACTTTCATATTACATGTACCTCCATCCTGCACTTATACTGCACTTGTATCCTTATCTTGATATTGAATATTGTACCTTATCGGACCTGTGTTTAGTAGTTGTTCCTATGATCTTCGGTATGTACTTATTGTACGTCGCTTTGGATAAATATAATGTAATGTGAATTCCACCAAAAGTACCACTGTCATGTCGTATTACTGTGTGTATAACTTAAGGGTCGGACACTCCAATTGTTTACTCCAATGCAGATTTTTTTATCTCTAATGTTTTGGCAGCAAGTTGGCTTTGGTTTTAGCACTGCAGTTCTCACACATAGATATAAGTTAGTGACAAATTAGGTGCACCTGTGAGACAGACAATTAAGATCACGTGGTGTTTAAACATGAATCTACACCTAGAGTTGTGGAAGAACACACAATCAATTCAATTATTTCCTCTTTTCAAAAATAAGCATTACAAAAATAGACATTCAATGTTTTTAGGATCTATTCAATAGGAATTAATTCATAAGAATCACTAACTTACACATAATATGCATTTTATATTCTGCGCATACATTTGGACAACAGCGGGCACCTCAATAGAGCATAAAACAAAGGAGACTGAACCAGGTTACATACTAGGCAAAAAAGTCATCACGTTAAATTTCCAGCAATCATCCCATAGGAAACCACAACCCTTTAATTCTTATCTTTTTTAAAGGAGTAATTTTAAAATTATTTAATTTTTTTTTTTTTTAATGCAGGGCTATTTGTCTGGATTTTTTTTTAAAAAGATGTTTTTTTTTAATTTTTTAAAATCATTTAAATTTTACAGTGAATCGATCCAATAGTAATATTACCTACAGAGTATAGTCCTTGCAGGGCTGTATATTATATCATATAAAAACAAAAGAAATTTGAATATTACATCAAGAAAATTTCTTTACGTCAGGGCTGCCCAAACCTGGTCCTGGAGATTTACTGCATTGTAGGTTTTCACTCCAACCCTACCAAAGCACACCTCATTCAATAGCTAGAGGTCTTGTTTATGAGTGAAGTGAAAGGTATCGGGAGATCGACTGCCGTCTAGGTACAGCAGCCGCAGTAATGCAAGCTTTCTATCAGATTGTGGTGGTGAAGAAGGAGCTGAGCCAAAAGGCAAAGCCTCTACATTTATTGAGAGCTACATTTATTTGTGGGTCAGTTACATTTATTTGTGGATCAGTGTCAGGCTGCGTGGGGGGGTTTGGACCCAAATGCAGAGGCAAAAATGCAAAAACTCAAAATGAAGGGAACAAAAGACTTTACTGCACACCGGAACAAAAGGGAACAAAAACCTCGCAGAGTGGCCAACAAACAAAGGGAAATTAAAAACAAGACAGGAACAAAGAAAATGCAGAAATCCAAAAAACACAAGGGAGCTAGAACACAAGGAGCAGGTACTTAGGGAGGGGAGCATAGAACAACCAGACATACCACAAGAATCCAGCACCTGAGTCAAGGAAGAGGGCAACTTAAATAGAACACACTGACGAGACACAGGAGGGCACCATGAACAATCAGGCCACGGAAGGGGAAGGGAAAACGAGACAGCCAGAAAACAATGATTAGACAATTGGAAACAAGCATACAATTAACACAGGGGGAGCAGGACACAAAACAGAAGTGCCGCCATCTGGCGGCCCAACAGGGAAAACGCAGACAGGAACACAGGACCATGACAATCAGTTACGTTTATTTCTTTATTTCTTTAGACAGTAATACCCCCATAGTCACTGGTGTGATGTCATTGTGATGTCAATATGACTATCAACAGATCTTTTCACTGTCTATTTTTGCTGAGAACCGCGCGCCTCACGCGTGAAAAATAGGCTCCACACAGAAACTCTAGATGACGCGCCGCTGCAGCGAGGCTCGAGCCGCGCCTCAGACGCGCGTCTCACGCAGGCTGTGTGGGCTGCTCTAACTTGTTAACATGGGCGCCGAAATGAAAAGCAAGAGGTTCCGCGACCATCACACACATGATGAGATAAGCGGTGTGTACCCGTCTGTAGGACCCTGGGAACATATGTTTGAGAGGATATATAAAACAGTTACAGTTGTTGGTAACCCGTTATATAGGTGTACTTTGCGTTGTAATTCTTTCCCAATGTTTTTTTAATATAATGAAATGTGAATTTAATGGTCAGATATACTAATGTGCACAAGTATGCTGGTATTCAGCTATTATTGACTAGCCAGCAAATGGTTGTATATTTAATAAGCCCATTCACCAATTAGATAAGGTTAAATTAAAAAGATTTGACAATTGACTTGTGAATTTGTGATTTGTGAATTGACAATAAAAAGATATTCTCTTAAAAAGATATGTGAATTGATAATAAGACGTCATGGATAATAAGAGTTAATGACACCAACTTTTGTCTTTTTGCTCCAATGAACTCAGTTCAATTTTATTCGTATAGTGCAGGTATAAAAACAGAAAAATGTACATAAACAGTGCATAAATGTCAATCACAAGATAAAACTGAAGCTGGGCAAGGATAACTCTGTTCATGAGGAGAGACGAGTTGGAAGGCCAATGGGTGATAATGCCAGGCAGGTAACAGGTATGGAGTAGGAGCTGAACCAACTGCATCTGGAGGAGGGTGCTCCATCGTTGGCTGCCACTCTGGGGCAGTATAACTTTCAGCTCAAAACAAGAGTTCTCTGTTGTCCATCCTGAATTGACATATATCTTCCCTTAGAGTAAGTCTGTCATATGAAGTCAACTGCCAGCAGTGTTCTTCACCTAATAGATACTTGATACAGACAAAAAAGAAGAATTCTATAAAAGCAGTGGAACATCAACTGAACTATAGCAGACAGCAATTTCTTTAGTGCCGAGTCAATAATTAAACATTTTACTTGTGTCAAGAATTGGGTTTTGAATTATTTATCACTTAAACATTTACACAGTAAGCATTTAATACGAGTTAATCTTTTCCAAAATGTTAAGTGTCAATCTTTAATTTTTTTTCATATTAGAAATACCACATTTGATAACTTTTCACACTGGCATTTTTTGGAGCAATATCTATTCAATGAATTCACATTTTATAATTGCTCCTCTATGTGCTAGTTTCCATTGGTGGTGTTGGGTATGTCAATCATGCTGGGAATGCATAAGATTGCGCAGGTGCCAAGTCTTTGGTTTGTGATACAAAATATGTACAGAAAAAATCTAAAATTAAAACAGAATCAAAATGGTTTTACCATATCAGAGCAAGTCCATGCAGACTGTATCAGGGGCAGTTAGTTCAGGTGACAGCGGCAGTACTAGCTGCATACAGCCCATCTAATAGTATTTCTATCTGTCTTTGTTATTTCCCCATAAAGTTATGTGCTCCCTTACCTTCATCCTGTGGCTGGCCTGTCCTGGTCATTCTTTCTCTTTCTGCCAGATATGTCGGCTAGCAAATTGGAGATTTAATCTCAGTAAATACAGTATTAACCATAAAAGCCCCAGGAGTGACTCCTGAATTAATTAAATAAATTAACCTTTTAGCAAATGAAATTCTGCTATAGAAAGATATTTGAAAAGTTAGACACACAATGTAAAAAAGCTTCTCACATACCATGTTCTTCTTTCTCTTCTTCCTCTCTGAAAGCGAAATAATGGTTCATTATTTAATTACTTGATAACAACATATAAAATTGTTCTGAATAACTTAAAAATGTAACATTACATTACCTTTCCTTTATTATTTTCTTGTTTAATCCTTTAACATTGAATATAACCAATCAACCAATGGAGTACTGAATTTACATTTTTTCTTTTTCTCAAAAATTTACCATGGTAAATATTTGATTTTGATTACATTACTTTTGAATTGCCCGATTAATTATTAAATATTTAATATGCTAACCACTCATATCTATTGTATAAATACAAGGATTTCAATTCACAAAATATGGGTAGCACAGCCAACCTTAAACTGCTATTCAAACCATTTACAAGTTTATTAAAAATAAAATTCAAAGACTTACCAGAGGGAGAAACTTCCATAAAATGAAAATTATTGCTAAAAAAACAGCTAAAGCAAGGAGCACAAACACAGTAACGATGTAAACAGGAATATTTCTTGGTCCACATTCACTATCCGATGTGTTTGTTCCTGCTGTAATTTCCTGAAGTCCCAAGGTCTGGCAACTGTCAAAAAAATTAACATACAAGTCCAAATCTCAAATAAACCTTACGGTTATATTTATCAATACAACAATAACAATGAGTAACAACTCCTGTTTGGTTTTGCTTTACCCCAGACTGATTTACTCATCTGGAAAATGATGTTATTTGGGAACCAATGCAGGAAACTTACTCTCTGTGTGGTTTGCAGTATGCAGAAAAGGATTCATCTGAAAAGGTTTTATCAGGACAATCTCCACATTCGGTATTAGTCAATGTTGTTCCTGTGAAAATATATACGGCAAGGTATGTCAAGACATTAAAAATCTCAAAAGACGTTTTCAGAAACATAGACTTTGAGTTGAGCAAGTTTAATTTGACTAAACAGATAAGGATGAAAAAGCCATAGTTCATTTTGTGGAGTTTTTTGATACTATTTCAGTTTTAGTGTATGTTCTTGATTGGCCCAGACAACTTATGTCTGCGATGAAGCATACTCTATATGCCTACAGAAGTTTTTGGTGATCTCCCAGTATTGTGACAAATACATCTACTTCCTCTGGGTGACCCAACAGCTTCACAATGGCAGTTGTCGGGGCATCCACCAATCAAAAACATACATTAACCCTGGAATATAAAAAACTCTCAACTGTCCCTTCAAGATATTAATGCAATCCAACCTTTGTGTATGATAAACTGTCCAGGCCTGCAGATGGTGTGTTTCTGCGCAAAGCTGCACCCCTTATTATCAGTCTTAGTGCAGTAGTGGTGATCCAGAGGCCCACACACTGTGTCAGAGGTGAGGGTGCACTCCCTCTCTGTTTTTAAACCCAAGTCTGTGGAGGAACGGTGAATAAAGACCCATATTAACACATTATTTGAGTATTTCGATAACAGACCTGTTCATCATTCACCATCAAGTCAAAACAGCATATTGAATTTAATTACTGCAAGAAATCTTTTATATATTATTAAAAAGACAGTCAAGCATGTTGCAAATGGCCATGTCATGAATGAACACATTAGTTGAATATGAATCTTTTCTCACCTGGCTCACACACTGTACAAGAGAAACAATGAGGCAGACCATTGGGCACGGGGATGAATGATTTTTGAGTGCACAGTACACAGGAGGTGCTAGTGTACTCTGTGCAGTGCTTATAAACACGTGTCCCTAATCAGAAAAACAGACACAAAACAAAGCCAAAATGTACCCATTTGAAATGACATTTCAATGATGACAAAATGAAGAGCGCCTTCACTTTTTAATCCCTGCAAGCCAACATCTACTGCATTAGAAGCTTTATTCTGATAAAAGATGGTGACTTACCAGGTGTGCACATTGGACAGCACTCTCCATTAATTTCATATTCTGCACTTCCACAAGAATAGGCAAGGCCACAGAACAGGAGCAATAGATATACCTGAAGCATAAGCAATAGTACAAATTACACTGGAAGCAAAGTCTGGTGCATTCTCCTCCACTGTCAACTAGGTGACTTAGGTGCATTAACTGTCTTAACTACTTGTATGTTTTCCATAGACTGCGTTGTTGCCGTTCTCGTTGTTAGTGTTAATCAGTTTAACCTTCAGGGTCCAAGTTGAACTATGCGGTTGTTCCCTGCACTTGGACCGGTACTTCCCTCTAGGGGTTTCGTCATACTTGTTCCTGGTTATGGTTATACACTTTGTTGTACGTCGCTCTGGATAAGAGCGTCTGCCAAATGCCTGTAATGTAATGTAATGTACCCAATCTTTACCCAAATTCTAATGATCTTTTTTTGTACTGAAGCCAGTAGCTTGTTATCCCGCCATTAACACTACTGGTTAGGTTTTTGCAGTTTGACAGTTTAACAATCCTTTTTTGTATGCGTTTCTGTATGTGTGTGGTGGCAGTTGAAATATCAGTGGTAGAGGTGTGTGAGAGAGAGGGTGGGGAGCTTTAGAGCTTCAGCACCCAGGGGCCCACAGCCTTGCCTACAGGGGACAAAAATGAATTGCCAGGTGGCAGGAAGATATATCTGCGACATGACTATGACAAATGTTACGTTATGATTGTGATAAGGGAGTGTATTATATTGTTATTTGACATTCAAACAAAAGCTGAAACGGGGAACAGAAGACAGAAGTCAGAAACAGGAAAGTGTGAGAATGTACTTGTTATAACAGAAACACCAAAGCTATTCTAAATAAGGTAGAGGCAAACTTTAATTTCTTACCACCCATAAAGGGACTTTAAAATGCCACATATCTAATTTCCATTGAAAGCATATTCCTGTGCACAATAAAATAGACAGTGTTAATTTAACTCCAAGAGGGTCACATGTACAGAGTAAAATGCACTCTATCAGAGTTTAACACTTAATACTTTGCTGTGAGCTTTATAGATGTCCATGTATAATAATTCACAAAATTATGGACGGAATTCTTCCTTTTGTAGAAGTCCTGGTTTCCGCGATCCAGCCTGGTAAAAAACAAAAAAACATGTTAAATAATCCTCATTTTTATTTCATTTCTGCATTCTCTCTCCAGTCTTTAACATGAGAGGTTGCAATATAACTAAAAGGGTAACTTACACATTTCTATTTAAAAAGGTAACTGCTTTTAGAACTTACTCCATTCAAAAGTAAACAGAAACTGAATTGTACACTTAAGGGTAGATATTATAGAATGACATTCCATTTTTTAATTTTTAAAAAAATATATAGTTAAATTAATCCCAGAAACCCCTTAGTTCCAACCATGGGAAAACATGTTGCAGTGACCCAAGTGAGGACTGAATGGACCCCCAGTGACCTGAACGTGCTGAACTTTGTTGTCTCTGGAACCCCTTGCCATTTTTTGATCATATGACTAAAATTCCATAACTCCTGAGGGAGAACAAATTCTACCAACCACACAAAAACAATACAACAGGCGACAGGTCTACATATTTTTCATGTTATTTGGATTCCGGAACAACCCATGAAGCTATGAAATGATAAAACTATTATAACAGATATAATAGTAATGATGTTACTTGCTCATTTGTTAATTACTATTTACCATTTCATACAGAATAGGATGTAGCACTCCCACAGAGCAAAGTTAAAATGAAAGTGAAAGTAGCCTAGATTGTAATTCCTCAAACCTACCGTTGTTTCACTTTAAACATTCAATTGAACAAATAATATTAAAAATCTATTTTATGGGTTATTGCCATTGGGTTGTGCTAGCTAGGCTATACCATAAGGTCTCATAGAATTGCGATCAGTAAAGAGTAACAACACGCACTTGCTTCGTGTGAGGTTTGATCACCACTGCAGTGAAATTAACAAGAGTCAACCAACCATGATTCAGAATGCCGCTGCATGATTCAGAATGCCGCTGCCCGACTCATCTACAACCTCCCCAAATTCTCCCACGTCACTCCTCTGCTGCGATCACTTCACTGGCTGCCGGTCGCTGCCAGGATCCGATTCAAAGCCCTGACCCTTGCCTACACTGCCGCCAACAGGACAGCCCCCATCTACTTGCAGGACATGACTCAATTCTATGTGCCTGCTCGACCACTCCGCTCTGCGGCAGCAGGGCGTCTTGCAACCCCTCCCACCCGCCCAAAGGGATCACAGAGCTTCTCCACCCTAGCTCCCCAGTGGTGGAACGAACTCCCCGTCCCTCTCCGAACCTCCCCCTCACTATCCATCTTCCGCCGTGGCCTGAAGACTCATCTCTTCAGACTATACCTAGAATAACCACCACCACGCTGTGTATATATATATTTAAAAAAAAAAAAAATTAAAAAAAAAAAACCCTTTTTCCTGTCACTTGTTACATGTTGCCCCATCCCTGCACTTCTTGGTAAATTGTATTTGTCCTAATACTCTAGCTTATTCTTCTGCCTAGTTTGGCCTTGCAGATGTTAGACCAGGATAGTGTTCTTTGTTCTCGGCTAGAAATAGCTTTACAAAATAAGTAATTGTACCTTACTGAACCCGTGTTCAGCAGTTGTCTACGATCATGAAAATGCACTTTTTGTACGTCGCTTTGGATAAAAGCGTCTGCTAAATGAATGTAATGTAATGTAATGTAAGACTGTAGAAAAACACCAACCGCGCGCACACGCACCTGAAACTGCTTCGCAAACGAAGACAGGCTACAACTTCAGTTAATTTGATCATACATTACAGATATTTTTATCACGTTTTTTTACCTGTCCTATCGGACAACTTGAAGAGCCATTCCACTTGTCTGATCACAAAGTTTGCTTGTCCCGGACAAGCGTTACGCCGGGCACCCACCGCACGCGTCGCGTAAGCGTCGCGTAAAGCCGGGCACCCACCGCACGCGTATCGGCCGCGAGCGCACTACGCGCGTATTACGCGCGTAACTGAAGCGTAGTTGAAGTACTGTTATTACAATGGCAGCGGGCGACGTCGTCTCCACCAGATGCGAACGCGTCGCGTACCGGCTGCGAAGCTCGCGCGACACAAGCGAACTGAAGCGTAGTTTTTCGCTTCAGTTCTATTTTTTCGGCTTGTCGCGCGTCACGATGGCCTGTTTATACACAGAAATATGCTCTAAAATGCTAGGTATACATGCTCTGATTTATATTTCATCCTTATATTACTGGGGGTGTGTCCCTAGTTACCTCCCAGATATTTTATAAGCACCAAAAAAAAAAATACAAGCCTTTTCGTTTTGTAAAAATAAATAAATAAATAACTGGAACCTGGGGAAAAGGCAAACTTAGTTTCGCTGTCTTATTTTGCGGAGGGGGTGGGGTAAATTTGAAAATACACCACAGAAAGACGTAGCCTATCGCACTTGTACTTCAAAGCTTCCGGTGTTCATGGCGTTGTGGTGTTCATACCTCTTCAAGATTAAACTGTTACTGTCTTTTTCATGATTAGCTGATTTTACTAAATATGATCCTATAAATGTTTTGACGTGAATGACAAGACAACACGGGAATTCCCAATGGTTGATTACGGATTATTTATTATTATTATGATCATTACATATTCTTCATGAAATTGGCACGCTTGTTAACCAAGCAAATAAATGAATACAGTTTGAGATTGATTGTTATGCAGGCTACGTTGCGATTTAAGTTTATGGTAATTCTTGAAAGCGTTTACTTTCTCACGTATTTACGAGTTAACGAAATATTACCAAATTAACAAACTGAAAAAGGTCTCTCACCAAAGTATTCACTTAACCCATAATCAACAGTCCTGAACAAACATGAAATACACGATGTAATCCCACTGTAGACTGCGAGAGCTACTAGGAATATATAGCTTTTACGCAAGCCTTTGCGCGACACAAACGGAACCAGTGGAGACACCCTACGCGCCGCGTCGTGCTGCTTCGCCGTGCTGCTTTATAATGTCGAGCTCGGCATAACCTAATAAACCAGAATAAATTTAAGACTCACCGGATTCACCAGCGCATTAATAACCATTTGTCCTTGGAATCTGTACTTAGTTTGAAACTAACCTAGCTATATATATATATATATATATATATATCACCGTCCAAACGGCTGTTTTATACTTCTGCGTAGGGGTTGTGCGGAACGGCGCAGATAGACGTCACGTGGTATTTAAAAGCGCGTAGTTTGCTCAGAGCGAGAGCGGCTCATTGACGCTGTGGACATGGGATCATGGGATGCATAGCCTACATAAATGTTCATGCTTGAGTAATCCAGGAGCTCCGAAGGCTGTTTTCAGTGTTAGTCTATCTGGAAGGTTCCTTTACCGAAGGGTAAGCAATTAATGAAATAAAATATATATTTACGTTGCCTAAAAATGTACAAAAAATGTATATTTTGGAAATAATGTAGCCTGTGTTGTAATTATAGCCGGCAATGCATTAATAAACGAGAAAAAATGTAAGAAAACCTACGATATGATATCTGTTACTTAGCAACGCTGACAACAAAGTAGAATCGTCGGTTCAATGCTCTTCTAGTTCTGCATTCAGTTAAAACCAGCTGGTTGTTTGATTGCCTACACTTTGACGGTATATTCGTCCCGTTCAAACTAAATGTCCAGTCAAATGCTTTTTGGGAGTCATTTTAAAAATCCTTCTACAGGTAGGTGTGGACAGCTTATTTACTAGATAAACATTTTTAAATATATATATATATATATATATATATATATATATATATATATAGCTGCAAATGAAATCTAAAAGTATTATTGAATGTAAATTGTTGGTTTCATAATTTCAGCCAGTTGCCAGACCAAAAATATTGACAGTGCATTTAATGTTCATTATACTTTTTTTGCTGTTCGATATGCATTTAGTTATGAAATAGGCAATGTGATTATCAGTGTACGCACTGCTTGTAGATGACGGGTATCAGCATACACATTTTGATGTGTAGTTCTTTACATGCTAGATAGTATTGAATAATATTTCCTCTGTACAGGGCCAGTCAGTACTCATGAATATTCCTGGAGCAGAAAATCACTGGATGTGTAAATGTTGCAGTTGCAGCGACATGCACTTCTTTGGTGCTTTCTACATGCAGGGAAACTCTTTTTAGGGGCAATGATGGCAGCTGTGCAGGAGAAGACCCCATTTGGAAGGCCAAAGACAGCCCACTGGAGTGGAGTGAAAACTCAAAGCTTGCAGCCACAGATACCATGCTGGGCCCTGTCAAACTCACACAGCAAGGTGACCAAAGTTATGCCTGAGTATTATAGTGGATAAGGAACTGGGCTTGTAACTTAAAGGCTGCAGGTTTGATTCCCAGTTAAGAACCGGTTGTAGTACCCTTCAGCAAGGTACCTAGGGTATGAGTTCTTACGTATATATCCAGCTTTATCAATGGATGTCATAAAGCAAAAAAAGTTGTGTAAATTGCTTTGGATGAGCAACTTCTATATGCCAGTAATGGAATATTAATATTTTTCCACACTGTAGCGAGACTCTGTGTCCTCAATGACAATGGATCCACAGGGCTGTCGAAATGAGCAGAACCACTTGCCTTGCGCAGACAGTCAGTGTCCAAAGTGTCCCAACACTTCAACCAAACATCTCAAAACCAGTAAGTCTGCACTCTTCAAGATGTTTACTTACATATAGCTGATCTCCAAATATCAGTTGTAATCTTATCTTCTGTGTCATTTGTTTAATGGGACAATCAGAGCATGATCTCACAAGCTTAATAAGATAATAACATTAAAGCATCGAGGTGATTGGGAGATAATTACATGTGCTGTGTTTAAAGAAACCACCCAGAGCAAGACAAACCCAAAAGCCTGTGTTTTTAGGAAACCTGTAACTATTTCAACAATTATTATTAATGTTCCTGAAATTAACCAGAGTGTACAATCAAACCTCCTTCAAATATGCGCAGTTGAATAATCATAATCAACTCATGAAAAAATATGAAGCAGACACAGATTGTCATTAGCCTTTTATTTGAAAATTCTGTGTTCAGAGTTGTATCAAGGGTGTAAATTGCTGAAAACTATTACCAATATTATTACCAATGTGTCCCCTTTTTATTTAATGTGTGCTGCATAGGATATTGAGCAATGTTGCATTTAAGTCTGCAGGTGTTTGCCTTCTCAAAAGGACATTGGAAGTTTTTCCTGTTTGAATGAAGAAGGAATCAGAGGGACTGAAGAGATAAGGCCCAGCTCTGCCCACCATGCTGTGGCCAATGGCACAGGAGGCGAGTTGCCATGGTACCTGACTGTAATACACGAAAAGGTGAGAGAGAACACCTGTGTGGCTGAATCCTGGTACTGACGGTTTTGGAAAAGGTCTAATGTTCTTTTTCCATTCATTTACCATCCATTTACAAGGCTTATGATCATAACCATTTGATTACGGATACTGTGCTGTGTTAATGTGTTTATATGTTACAGAATACTTCCTTCGTTGTCGATCAGTGGATGATGTTTTTTTTTAGAATATATTGGCATTGTAGCAATGAAGCAAATTTTCTTATTCAATTTAAGCCTAATTTAGTTGAAGGCAAATAATTGTGGGCGTGAACTTTGCATTCTAATTTGTGCCCAATGTTTTTTTATGTAAAGAAATGTGAATTTAACGGGTAGGAAATGCTGATATAGACATACAGTATATACTGTATATGCTGCAATTCAGCTATTAGTGACTAGCCAGTGAATGCATATCTAGACAAACCCATTAAATTGGATAAGGTGATATGTTGATATGTCTGATATGTTGTGGAAAGGGTTTATGCTTGTTTGCCACTCTACTTTCTCTTTCGTAACAGGAGCAGTGTTTGTTAAAGCTCAGCGAGGAGGTCGGTCGCCTGTCAGAGTTTGAGTGGCAGTGCTGCAGGAAAGATCATGAGATATCAGTGCTCAAGGAGAAGCTGACAGAAGTCACAGATCAACTGTGTCTTGCTCACAATGATGAAGCAGTCAAAGCCCAGGTAAACCTACTCAATGGGACAGGAGTCTCTGTGGGTCCATTGTAGTGTGCCTTCGGTTTTTGGATCACAGCTCAATAGATTACCAGCATTCCTTTAGAATTGACCTTTTGGTATGAATTGTGATTCGTCTTCAAACTTACTGATGTACTCATTCCATGGTTCCTCCATGTTGGCTTTCACTCTTGCTGTGATTCCCCTTTCTAATGAAAGGGTCTTTTCTTACTTCCATGCCATACCAAACTGTACTGTGCTGTGAAACAGTGCCCACTGATTCTGAGCGTGTTGCCATTGCCGGAAGAAGCATACTGTGTATAGTTCTTGCAACTAAATTTTGCTACTCCTCCAGAGAGGTACCAAAAAATTGTGTTGCTTGTAGGGCTGTAGTCGCCAATTGGTAAATGTCCCGTGAATCAACAGTCGTTTTTAAATATCCGGTAGCTACAAATGAGTTGAAAATTAGTAATAAATGAATTTGGGACAGCCTTGCCAAACTAAACTATAAATATGGCTTGACTTGATCGCCAATAAGTCAGCATTTATTTGCAACAACATGTTGCAAGCCCTGTAGGCAATGATATGGCCAATAATGTTAGAGCTGCCACAAAAACAAACATGGAAGTCACAGAAGCCAGTCACTATTAAACCTGCACCCAGACGACCATCTTGTGTTAATGTGCTTCTTGCTGACTTTGTGTCACCTGCACCGGTAGGCAGAGCTGATCCTGAGCTTGAGTAAGGAGATCCAGCGCCTGCACAGGGTGGAGGAGGAGGAGGCCCTGGAGAAGGGTCAGTTAATCACAGAGCTGAGGGAGGAGATCCAGAGGATGGAACAGCCCAGCTCTCAGTGTGCTACCGGGGTCTCCACAGGGCGGGGCACACAGTCGGCTCACTTTAAGATGCAACAAGAAGCACCGCAGAACACGGTAAAGAGAACACCAGCCGCAGATTTTTACTCATCTCATACATTCAGAAGGATTTTGGCAAGGAATTGAATTTTAAATTGCAATGTTACATTTTAAAACTGGGAAGACGACTGAGAAACTGTTCACTACTAAATGTGTTTTAGATATGTACCTTTTATAGCAAAATACATTCAGTACTGAACATATTCCAAAATGAAGGTTTTAATGGGAGCCATTTTGTCTTTTTTTGTGCAGTGCCCCGATTCAGAACCAGAGAATGTTGGGAACGTGGTGTCACTGGCTGAGCACAAAAGAGAGCAAGACGAATGTGAGATGACGAAAAAGGCCCTGATGCAAGAGTTGGAGGATACCAAAAATAACTACATGATCTCCACTGGTACGTGTAGCATGGGTCACTTAAAAAAAAAGCTAATTCCACTCTGCTTTGCTTTCTCAGATCCTGCCATGCCCCACTGCTAACCCCAAGGCGGGCTAACTGCAACAAAGTGTTGCTGAGCTTCTTTGTTTCTCCTCTCCAGGTACGGTCTGTTCTCTGAGGCGAGCCCTGTCAATCAAAGACAGCGAGCTGGCCGCAGCCAGGGCCCAGGTGGAGGAGCTAAAACAGGAGCTGAGGGACAGGATGGCACAGCTACAGGCCATGTCCAGAAAGGTACAGACATTACATAACATGTATTTGGCAGAAGCTTTTATCCACAGCAGCGCACAATAAGTGCATACCGAAGGTAATTGGAACAACTATAAAACACAGGTCTGATAAGGTACAATACTCATTTTGCAACAGTTATTCATAGCCGTGAGCACATTAAGTCCAGTTCACACCGTAAACATTGCTCTGACCTAACCTATGCTAAGTCAAACTAGGAGGTATGACAAGCTACGACATCAAAGCGGGGTCAAGGGGGAGAACAGCCATTGGGGCGGAGGTCGTATTTACATCAGTACTACTCCATTCGGTGATGATTCCATGCCAGTAGCGGATTTACAGAAATGAACTCTCCTCACTCATCCGGCTTTCTTTTCAGTTTTCTTGTCTACGGGAGGGAAAGGCCAACGAGGAACTTATTGCAGCACTGGAGACCGAAAATTATGCCCTGCGGCAGGTATGGAATACATGTGCATTTTACATGTACGTGCGCCCATTCTGCATTGCGGAAGAATCTAGAATTTCTTTTCTGCTTCTCTGTATGTCAAACCAAGACGCAGACATTCTGTCAAGATATGCTACCGAAACGATAGAAACGATAACATTTCTGCGCATTATTTCCCTAAACACTATCTCATTAGGGCAGGCTTCCTGTTTTGTTCTATACCAAATAGATAAGGTGCAAGAATGTTCTTTACTACAAGGAAGTGACCAAGAATAAGTGGCTATAGATAATCGATGGATAAATGGCATGTTTTTGAGTAAGTTTCTATGTAAGACTATTTCTCCTGGTCTCCCCCGTTACTTATATAATTCAAATACAATATAATTTTATTTCATTTTTCATCTGTGTGCCACTGTGTCACTGTCATCGACTTAAGTTGTGGATCTTAAATCCATCCATTGTGGATCTTAAAGAGAATAGTAACCATGGTGACTGAAATATCTCTAGACTCTCTCTGAAGGGATGGAGGTAATGGTGAAGCAGATGATTTCTGTGATTATTTAGCTTTTTTTTGTAATGCATCCTTCCTAAGCTCTCACCTATAGACCAGTGACTTAACCACAGCTACAGAGCAGTACAGTACAACAGAACTAGCACCAGTTGGAGGAGATGACTTTCTCTCACTGACAACAATTGTTTGCCTGTGGCACCTGCGACATTGTTGGGAGGAACCAATGTGAAACCGCCGGCAAGCGGTAACCTAAGTAACCATAGATGAAGTAAACCCACCTCACCCCTCACAGGACAAAGGAAATTGTGTATTGCCATGACCGACTCACGCACCGAGTCACCTAATGATGTCACTGTGATGTGAATAGCTACAGGGCCCAGCAAGCACCATTTAATGACTGAGCCACTCGGGAGCTTGTGTATTTTGTGTCTTGATAAGATGTGAATTGGTAGCCTGTTTTTCTTGTTACTTTCTTTGAAAGCTTTGCCACAGATCTGAAAACACATTGTTGCTGTGGCTGCTTTCATTTAAAGCATCCAAGCCTGACTGAAAAGCGGCCTTTAACCGCACTGTTGGTTTATTTTAGGCTTCCTGACTCAAAGAACAGAAAGCCTGCGGGTCTCTTTGTCTTTCTGTTCAGTTGTTTTTACCCTCCTTAAGTTACCTGAGGCTGTTTACAGAGACACTGTCAGTTGCGTTGCCATGGTAACTGCTCATCTCTGATTGGGCAGCTGACAGCACAGCTGAAGGAGGAGGTGTCGCAGAAGGGCCAGGAGGCGGCCGGGGTCACGGGCGAGCTGCGGCGGCTGCAGACGGACCTGGCGAAGGAGAGGGCTGCTCAGGCTCAGCTGGAGAGGCAGGCCCAGGCCAATCAGGACATTATCACCGCCCTTCACCTGCAGCACAACAGAGCCAAAGTGTCCCTGGAGCAGGTGCAGACCAGGGTACGCCTCGCATGTGCGTGTGCGTGCGTTCCAGTGCGCTGCTCGGCTGCAAGCCGCGTCCTGGGCTAAGCTCCGTTTCAGTCCTACTTTAAGCAAGGTCACAGCACGGAGCATGCAGTTGTCACGCTTGTGTATCTCATCTCCAAACACCTCGACAAACCTAAAACATATGCCAGAGCTCTTTCCCTGGGCTTTTCATCTGCATTTAACACAATTCAGCCTGATTTACTCCTGTCCAAAATGATTCAGTTACAGTTCAATCCAAACCTCATTTACTGGTACAACTCTTTTCTCATAAACAGAATACAGCTAGTAAAGGTAAATGGACACACTTTCCTCTCAGATCAGGACTAATGTTGGAGCATCTCAAGGCTGCATTAGCTCACCTGTGTTGTTTACATTGTACACCGTGGATTGCACCACCAGTGTGCCCAACCGGTTTATTTTAAAATACTCTGATGATTCCACCTTACTATCCCTGCTGACTAACAGCGATGACCCCAGACTGTACCAGTGTAATGTTGACTGGCTAATTGAATGGTGTGACAACAATGCTCTTATTATCAACAGTAATAAGAGAGAGAAAATTATTTTTGGCCTTCCTCCTGATTGTCAGCTGCCTCCAGTGACAATTCACAACATAGAAATTAAACAAGTCCCCTCATACAAATACCTGGGTGTTATGATAGATGCCAACCATCTTGGACTTATTTGTAGGAAGATACAGCAGCGCATTTACTTTCTTCGTAGACTCAGATCTTTTGGAGCCAGTAGCCAGATTATTTTTCTGTTTTTTAAATCAGTCATCCAGAGTGTCATATGGTGGCTCTGAAGTGCAAAACACAAAAACAAAAAGAAAACGCAAAAACGAAAACTTTCGGCCCTGAGGTGCAGATGGAACCTACAAAAACAAAAAGGAGTGGTCCTGAGGTGCAAAACACAAATGCAAAAACATGCAAAAAACAAAAACTAGTAGGCCCGAAGTTTGTTTTTGTATGTTGCATCTGCACCTCAGGGCTGCTTGTTGTTGTATGTTTCTGTTTTGCACTTCGGGGCTACTAGTTTTTGTTTTTGTGTGTTGCATCTGCGCCTCAGGGCTGCTAGATTTTGTATGTTTGTGTTTTGCACCTCAGGGCTGCTCCTTTTTGTTTTTGCATTTTCTTTTTGTATTTGTGTTTTGCACTTCAGGGCTGCACATTTTTGTTTTTGTATGTTGCATCTGCACCTCAGGACCACTCCTTTTTGTTTTTGTATGTTGCATCTGCACCTCAGGACCACTCCTTTTTGTTTTTGTATGTTGCATCTGCACATCAGGGCTGAAAGTTTTTGTTCTTCCGTTTTCTCTTTGTTTTTGTGTTTTGCACTACAGAGCCACCTTAGTGTCATGCTGTACTGCAGTACGGCCAGGCTCAGCAGTCTATCTGTGAAACTTTAAACTATATAATCAAATCCAAATTTGTGCGAAGATTATTGGCCAACTTGTGATACACTCCTTTCAAGTAACTCACAACAAGAGCATGGTCAGACTTGCTAACAGTATCTCTTCAGACTCGCATGTTTTAAACAGAGAATACCAAGTTCTCCCCTCTAATAGGCATTTCAGAGTCCCTCAATTTAAACGCAACAGGCTGAAGAATTCTTTTATACATCAGTCTATCCTGTTGCTAAACCAAAACCAGTGTCCTGCTAATTGAGATCTGAATCCAGAGGATATAATGTGATATGTATGTTTGTCATGACTGTTTGATGTGCTATGTATGTCTATGATGAGTGTCATATGTGTAACTGTATGTTTAATCTGCATGTAATCTCTTGAATGGAACTTCCTAAGGATGCAAAATGAATTTCAGTGCAGACTGACAACAAAGTTGTATCGTATCGTATCGTAAACGACCTCTTCAGTGCACAGAGCTCAAATGCATCAGTCCAGCGATGGCTCTCTCCGGATAGTTCTGACACAGTTAGTTGACTTCTCATCCATATGGTATTGTTGCATAGTTCCTCCTATCTTAGATGGTGTCTTTGAAAGCTCAGCTTCGGTGAGGTGACTCAGAATTAATGCATGCATGTCTAACCAACGCACTCACATAGATCAACTTAGCCAAGGCTTTAAATCAACCACTGTATCACAGTAATGTGCGTCAGTGATGCCAGATTACATGACTCTCTGGATGTTTCCAGGGCTAAGTTGTACTGTTACTTTTACTTTTAAAGTACTTTGCTCTTTTGTTTTCTTAAGTTTGAAAGGCTGCGGGTGAAGATCATTCAGGCTGCCTATTCTGCTCCTGGTGCTAAACAACCCCAGGCTGAAATCACTGATGCTGCCCTTCTTCAGACCATGCAGGTAGAACACTGTCCATTCAGGGTTAAATCCCATCACTCCTCCTCTACATGGAGTTGATTTACATGCTCGTCATCTACCCACCAAAAGCACAATGACTCGTGTTACTGTGCAGTGCAGCAAGGTTTTCAAAGGTCAAATATCCCGTGGTTTCTCTTTCCCCCAGAAAATCATCGATGATCGGACAGCGTTCCACCAAAGACTGCAACAGAAAGGAGAGAAAATGGCTTCCCTCACAACAGCCGAGAAACACAGCGTAAAAACCACACCCGCCTCAGATAAGAACTGAAACCGACGTGACAGAGAAGGAAGTTGTTGCCATATGAATACTGAATACAGCGGCTGTAGCATTTTTGTCGAGTCATCCAGTATTCCTCACAACGCTGTACCTCTGAAATCTCTTGTTCTAAAATCATGTTTTTTTTTGCTAGAAGTTACCTAAAAATGCTAAGTGGAATGTAGATTCAGTCGAGCTCAAGTGTTTCTTTAAATCACGATGTAGACCATTAGGTAGACTGAGCAATTAATTATAGAATACACTACATTAAGATCAATTGGTTAGAATTGATTATTTTCAGAAGGGTAGGGTACATTGTATAATTTTAACATTTGTATTGAACCAATTTATGAAATGTGGTAACATTCTCTGGCTATTAATCATACTTTTTTACACTTATTAACATTGAATTTTATAGACTACTGCACATTGACATTCAGTATGAATTGCAATACACCGAGTCAGGAGAATATGTCCTGTATTTCATATTTAGATAGCATATTTATTACTTTAACTCTTGCAACTGTACACCGGTGAGAACAGAGTTACTGGTAGCTCAGTTTTATTAGCCAGGTCTCCTGGGATGTAAAAATAACTAAAACTTCAGACCTTCTTTTGTCCAGATTCAAACTGCAGATCCAAACTATCCATTTATCAACTAATTAGCATCAACATTATACTTCAGTGCTTGGTACCCAAAAAGTCATGGCAGAGAATAAAAAAGCATCTTCAAGCAGTGTTTCGTATTCCTTGCCCAGTGAATTATATTTTATGCCAACTTACAACATTAAGACAGGCTTGTATTACAGTACATAAGCAGCCAGGTCCGATTCAGAATCAGTACCAGGAGTGGGTCTGTCTCTTCTAGAGAGAAAAGCCATTTAATAAGTGTTCATTTAAACAGAATCTTTTCATTTGTGTAAAATATGGAGAGTAATGGGAAATGTTTTACAGCCTAGTTTTTTATGCATAATACAGGAAACAAATGGAATTATTTTACATGACATCAATAATTGGAAAAATAATACAACATTCTACTTCTTTCTGTTGAACAATTATAAATCGCTCATTCTTATATTCTTCTCCAAGGCATTTCTGTGACAACTTAGCTGCACGCGTGCATGTATGAATGTGGAAAACATCTCCAGCGATGAGGTCCCACCTTATGACTTAAAATGCACATGACACAACACAACATCACATGTAGCATGAATTCCACAGTCATTTCTCCTGGCTGTTTCAGCCACAGCTCAGCCCTCTGTTTCACAGCCAGAATACAACATTGCCTGCTTTCAAATCACACGACTGTCACACACCCAGGGGTCGTCATCTCTCCTCATGTTCCAGCATCATGAGTCCAGCAGCCAGGCATGATGGGAAAACCCAGTGCGAGTTAAGAAGCCTTCTGAGCCCTTTCCTCTACATACAGCTGCATCTGAAGAAAGAACACATTCCATTTATTAAACACATTTAAACTGTGTACGCCTTTTTAAATGCCAATTCTGAATGTCAGTTACACAAAAGATATTAAAATATTTCCCAAAAATGTAAACCATGACAGTTGCTATTCTAAACATATGATTATGAGAGAGAGACAGGCTTATTGACGGTGTAAAATCTCTGAGGAGTAGTGGAGCAGAGTATTTAGTGATCTGGGCTGGTTACTCCAGTTGTAGTTCCAACTCCCAGGTGGGGCACTGCTATTTTACTCTTAAACCTGAATTAATCCAGTAAATATACAGTGGTAGATACAGTTTGAATGTAGAATAATGTAAGCTGTGTAAGTTCTGCATTTGAGCAATGCTAAATGCCTAAAATGTAAAATGTCATGTCAGTGTGAAAAGCCTCACTTTTACGATGTCTGATGTCATTGTTTTTAGCGGAATGAGTCTGGGCTCCCGCATGTGCACCTCCTGTTCATCTGCAACTATCCAGGGAAAATCCTAGGAAAAGAGTTTGGCCATTAAAGTCTGCATGAAGATCAATGTGAAAAGCCACAGAATTGGTTGCTGACGTTCTGTCAGGCACTATAATGAGCAGAGCAGGTAAAAAGTGTCATGGCTTGTTTTTCCTAAATTGGCAGAAAGAAACCAAGGGGCACAGAAAACTTGGAATCTATTGAATGGGTTTCATGTCAGCACACGTCCATTATATGAAACCACCCACCTTGATGACTTGAATCTTTTCCATGTTGCGTGTGGCTGCTTCCCTGGTGTGCACCAGCACTGTGAAGGTACACCCTGCACAAGGACAGTTACTGTACAATGCTGGCAGGACACATCAAACTGTTGCGTAGGTTTCTCTGGATAAGAGTGTCGGCTAAACGCCTGTAATGTTATGTGAACAGTACTTCTTCACCTCATCCACCCACAAACGCGCAACGCAGTTACGCTCAGAGCACAGCAGTATTCACTCTCCCAGACTTTATTAAAACCAGCAGGACTGCACGTGAAAGATATTCTATGATGAAGTGAATCTTACCAGGAGGGTTGTTGTCCAGAACTGCATCACAGACGCTGATCTTCAGGATGACTGCACGGAGTAACTGCTCCATGTGGGACAGCAAAGTATCGGAGCTGCAAAGATTTCATGCCAAAAGAATTACAACAGTACGCCAGCTTGTATTACACCAATTCAACCAATAAGGGCCTTTGAGGATCACTCAGAACTTCAAAATATCCAGCCATATTAATTAATAAATTACATGTACAAGCTGAAAGACAGATATTTGAAAAAAAACCTCCTGTTAGCCGAGCTGGAATTAAATGACATGCCTTTGACACAGTCAAAGAGAAAAGTATAGATACTGACCCTCCAATGGTAACCCTTACTCATGTTCCCAACAATTGAACTACTTGAAGAAAATTAATTAGTGGTGCATTCAGCTAGACATGACTACTGACCTGATGGAAAGCAAAGGAGGCTGGGAAATTTCAAACACAAATCTCTCCACTGGATGGTGTTCTTTATCCATAATGACAACCACCACTTTTTCTGCGTCGTTCTGCAGTGCCAAAAAAAAGAAAAAAGAAACATCACTGCTTTATTCAATGCAGACGCATGATTACTATGGCTGTGCTCCATATCTGGGTTTAATGCATTAATTTCTTACATAATTGCACTACCGCAAATGTTCCCCCCCCCCCCCAGTATCTTACCTTCTCAATGAGGGGTTTTACACAATGAAGAGTATCCTGTATGTACTGATTTAGTTCAGGGTGACAAGACATCTGAAAAATTACAAGACAACCAGTCCAAATAGTCACATTTTCAATCATGCAGGGCTTGAATGAATCTTTTTGCTTTTCCTTCTGACTGAAATAGATTGGAAGTGTGTCCAACTATGTGCATTTTTTAAAAATCTTATTGAATTGTTCTATTGACAGTACGCTAGTAACATTTGAACAAAGATCGTTTGAACATTGGTCTCCTTACCTGGACTGGTACATTATATTTCTTCCTCTTCTGAAATATGCCAGATGGATATACCTCCCTGACGTAAAGGATCAAGTGAATGGCCACCTCTAAAAACTCACACAGTATGTCGGCAACCACTGCAAAAGCACACACAACACAGATGTTATTCAACGGTTTACTGAATAAGAGCACAACACGACAATGCCTGATGAACAAGAGTCCATCCCTTTAAAAATGTAAAAACCTACATCAAATTACCCGTAGCCTCCTTTTGCCGTTGCAGAAGTACATATACAACATTAAAGTTAATTGAATGCTAAATTAACACATATCGGACACATTTAACCACGAGTTAAAATGCAAAATACCTTGTCCAAAATTGAGGTCCTGTCTGGTTAGGGTGGTCATGCTGCGATCACTGAAAGACATAATCCATGCATCGGTTTGGGAAGAGTATGTCTAATTTAGTTCATCGAATTACAGCACACGAGGGACCAAGGCTAGTTACTTAAAAATGTGCAAATGGAGATTATTTTCTCCTGCATGTGCACGGCAGCATTTATATGTTGTGCCCGAGCTGGTTAGCCAGACAATTAATTAATACAGCGTTAGTGAAGCAAAGCCTGTTATCATCATAGTAGTAGATACCAAATATCATGGCTTGGCTAACTTATGGTTTACCCAAAGGAGATGATAAATAAATTGCTAGCTAACATGATCTAGTTAGGCAAGCGCGTGTCGCTTAGCCTGTGACTTAATGCAAATTTAGCCAGTAAACCAACTAAACATAGAAAAAAAACAGCTACAGCGCGATACCTTAACACTGATTCTTTAGTCTGTAATCGGTGAATTAGCGCACGAACACAACCACGATTTTGGGATAATATCAATAGATTTGAACGCACTGTGATAAAACGTGTAGCTAAGCCAGCTATCAGGCAAGGAACCTTCTTGTTTATAAAAAATTGGGATCTGGTCGCACATGGATGACGATTATATTACGCGTTCATCAGATGCTCAGATGCTGATTGGTGGTTTTATTTCTGTTCTTTTTCTGTATAATTACAGCGCCATTAGTAACTGATAAGCACATAATTATAAGTTTGTAATGACGTTAACATCTTGGAACAGTCAATACCTCACATCACCCTAACCTATCCAGCAAGCTATTGACCAGACAAAGCAGTCAGCGCATAGCAGGGTTGTGTTTCAATAGGCATTATAATTCTCAATTTTAACAAACATAAGAAATGCATTAATTAATCTGGCTATCTTTTAGTGAAATGTTAATGTATGCTGAAATTTATCAAAGTAAACTTAATTGTAGGTGGGTCCAGTGCTGGCCCTAGCCTTTGAGGGGACCTTAACAGAATTTTATTTGGGGTCCCCAAGCCACCCACCCCAAGAATGGTACATGTTAGGGGGTCCCGTGGTCGTTGCGGGGTCCTAAGCTGCTACTTAGGTTGCTAATTGGGTCGGAATGATTCTGGCAGGGTCTATTAACATATCCCTTTAATTCTGTTTTTCCTGCACAGTTCAGAGTTTGTGTGTTAGTTTTACTGCATCCTGCTGTTTTTTCAATAAACCATAGAAAAAAGGCATATAAGGTTTTTAAAAAAAAATAAAATAAAACAACTAAATTCAAGATATTATAGTCTGAGATACGTTTCACAGGCTCGCTCCAGCCCTGTTCCTCTCTCTTTGGTTGCAGACTGCTGCAGCCGCCTTGTTCCACCACTGCTTTATGCCCATGCCTTCATGCAGGCCGGAGCTCCAGATGCTCTTTGCCCCTCTAAACACCACTATACTGAACCATACAATTTGGACTTCTACTACTCCAGTTAGATAATTACCCCAACTGTAACATGCTCAGCCCATTTCATTTCCTGTAATTGAACCTTTATCACATCTATCTATCACTACTTTACACCAGGCTGGCCAGTGGAGGATGGAGTCCACCTCTATAGATGGGTTCCTGCCGAGATTGCACGATGTGATTGCAATCTGGGGGCTCAGGCCTTAGTTTGCTCGGTTCTTGTTCTGTTTTTGCTCTTTTCTGCCACTCTGTAAAGCCTCTTTGGGAGTTTTCTGTAAAAAACTGCATACAAATAAAATTAAAAAAAATAAAAAATGTAATCAAAATTTATTTAATTTTATATAAGTTCAGTGGTTTTACTACTCTGCTAAACTTGAAGTTTAGAATTTTCTATATCGATTTAAATATTATTTTTTTGTTTGCAGAAATCTTGTATTTTTGCCGAGCTGCTGAACTGTCAATCATCTTACTATGCCGCTGAACTCTAAGTGATCTCAGTACTCAGCACAAGGTAATATGCATACCTGCTAATGACAGAAACGGAAGACAAGGTGATAACGCGTCTTGGAATGTCTTCACATCATCATATATTTCATGCTTTCATTGCACAATTTAAGGAAAGGTTGTACCTTCGATTTATGGGAGAATAAATTTTGACCCGCGTGAACCCAGCTTTTTCGGATGGCCTGTAAGATAAAAGGTTGCTCACGGAGGCGCAAGACGTATTTGGTCTGCGCTGATTTTGTGGACACTTCGTAAGTACACTATTCAAATATCGTTGCAGACGTTAAAATTTTATATTAGCGCTACACAAATAATTTGCGACTAACCTGTATTGAATTGATTGTTTTTAGATCAATGTTTTTTTTTTCCCACTAAGACTTTGTCCATTAATTACACGTTTAAAGTTAATGTTTAACTCTCGCAGTAATCTGTTCTTTCTCATTGTAAAGCGAAGGAGACTAAAGCAAGATTTTTTTAAAAGTATTCTCTTTCAAATTCTTTTATTTTTGCAAATAGACATTTTACAATTTTCATGCCATATATTTCAATATAACTTTAATTACGTGTATCATGTTTCTGACTGGGTTGAACCTCTTCAAAGTCATTCCAAGAACCTTTAACAATGTCTTGAAAAGATCCTTAAGAAAAGCCATAAACGTTTAAAGAGGTTCACCAAACGGATGTGGGCTACTGCACACTTTCTTACCCTGCACACCAAAAATGTCAGGATCTTTTGTATAATTTAAGTTCAATCACACACAAATTGATTTGTGGAAACATAGCCTACAGTCACTTTGTTAGCCTATATATTATTTCTTTTTTTGTCCCTAGAATAAGGGAACTGATTTGCAGGCATCAAAAGAATGGAGGACAAGGAAGCTGATGCACAATACAGCCGCTGGAATGAGGACAACATCAACCTCAACGTGGCTGCTTCTCAACCTATAATAATGAGGTGAGGTTACATCACTGAATTTTCAACCCACACATATGCTATTGACTAGCAGTGTCAGTTGTTTGTTGCTGAAAAAATGCTTAATAGAGACCTGTATTGTGATTGCTCCTCCCAGGGTCTATGACAGGCTGTGCACTGGCAACATGGGGATTGCAATGAAAGTGGCAGGAGCTTTGGCTGTGATGGTCATTCTTTACGTCATTGGATATGTCACTGGATATTACGTGCACAGGTGCTGACAGAGGAGGCCAAGATACTAAAAGGAAGGAACACACTCAAACTCCTGCTATTACCAGGACTGTACGTTTGTCCATAACACACTGCAGCAACTTTACACTGACTAATCAAGCCATGTGTAAATAAATCTACAGAAATCCCATGAATGTAAAAATATATGCATAACTTAAAGCATTTTGTATAAAGGAAAACACCGTGAGTGAATTTGCACTTTCAAAAGAGGGCATGCAAGTGTGTATCTGTTCTGTTCTATTTGTGTTGTGAAAAGTGTTCTGTGTGCCCTGCTGATTTATACCATTCCATCTGAGCTGTCACCTTATACTCCCCCCATGCGATAGACAGTTATTGTCATTGTTGTTAGAATGGATGTGTTTGTGTTGCACTGCCTGGCCCCGACTAATTAGTGGTGTCTGCAGTCAAAATCAGATCAAAACGTTTTTTTTTTTCTTCAAAAATGTGCTTATCCCAAACAGTGTTGAACATTTCTGTGATTTTAATTTTGTTTAATTGCTACTATCTGTGTGTATAGACATTTCTCTATTTACAAGTTTTTAAAGTATTAATGAAATATTTTTTTATTTTATTTTTATTGATTATTGATTTGGTTCTGTAGTCCACAATCTTATATTTGTAATCAAGCAATTCACATGTCGGTAAAGTGGAGATTCTCATTTTTTATTTAAGGGTACTTTTATACATTTTGGTTTCGTCATGTAGAAATGACAGCACTTTTTATAAATCGCCCCCCCCCCCCCCATTTCAGGGCATCATAATGTTTGAAACCAATGGCTTCACAGGTGTTTCTGATTAGTCAGTTGTGTTCAATTGCTTCCATAGTGCAGGTAAAAGAGAGCTTCCGGTATCTAGTTTTCATACTAGCCTTTTTAATGCCTTTGTAGTTTGTTATTGGCATAATGTGTCAGCATGAGAACAAGAGTTGTACCAATAAAAGTCCAGGGAGCCATTATGAGGCTGAGAAATAAGAAAAAACAAAACTTATGCTAACCAAAACTGGCTAACCAACTGTTTGGAACATCAACTAATATGTTTGCTCAATCAAAAATGATGTTATTGATTGAGCATCCAAGTATATGAGAATGAACACTTGAGTATTCAGTCTGGAAGAGCAACCACTCCAGTTGTCATTCAAGAGGAAATGAGTAGATGCATTAAAAATTAACTAGTGGAAAATGTTCACTGACACCATACAAATGGATACATAGTAAGGTGGTGCCAGTAAAAGAAATAAATATATTTCACAAAAAAGTTCAAAAAAAAAGTTGTTTGTTGAAATTATTTGTTCTTAATAACAAATACTTTAAAATTCATGTCCCTCCAGCACAGTGACATGCGCAGAGAACCATTTTCTGATTCAATGCCTAGTAAAAGATAGTATGCAGTAAATATTTTTGTAAATATTGAGTGGTGTTCAAACTGTTCAAACAAGCCAACAAAGTGCAAGTGCAAGTCGAAGATTCAAAATTATTGATACAGACCAATAACAATTGTGAGGTAAACATAGTCCTCCATCTTAGGGACATCACTTGACTAAATAAATGAATCATGTTTGATTTAAAACGTCAACGATATTTAGAGACCAACAGCATATTAAAAAGATGACATTTTCTTTTCTTTCTTTTTTTTTTTTTTAGTAACAATTCGTGAAAAACCCGCATGTGTTTAAAAAGTATACGAAGTTAATATCCTTTGATCGAAGTAGCCGGATTTTCAATCGCCTTCATAGACAATCTTTATAGCAGTGTCCTGCTCCTCGCCAGGACTGATGGTCATCATTGACTCACTCGACGGAGAAAACAGGCTAGCGTTCACTTTTAGAACCCACTCAGCAATTCTTTGATGCGTGTAATACTCCTCCTCAGGTGAAAACAGCTTTTCTGGAATGACTTCTGAACCGTCTTTGCCTTCCGTGCACTGAGATTGTGTTTCAGTATCAGAAGCATCGGAGGACGGTTCCTTCATTTGTTTCGGTTCAGAGCGGCCGGTGGCACCACCAGCCCGGCGTGTCGTCACGCCGCACTCATTGGCACTAGAGTTTCCCACGACGGGCTCCTGTCTTTTACCTGATAAATGCAGTGGTGCTGAACTTGATGCTGTGGTTGACTGTGCATTCAATTTCTCATTTGCGCTCACGGATCTCCCGAAGGCATGTGCGCGCGAGGTCAGATGCTTTATAGAATCCTGTAGTTTTCTTACAGTGAGACTACTATGAATTAAATTCGATTTCGTTATTATAGTCTCACTCCGCCGACCTAGATACAGACGAAACAATGTATTTTCCTTGTTCAGATTTGACGATGAAAGTCTTGTCTTAAGCTTCGCTTTGGGTTCCTCGAGTTTCACGAGATGACTTGGAGATGCGTGCGTACTTGAACGGGGGACCTCACCAGGGGTCAGTCGGGACCCCATGATTGGAGGTAACAGGACGCTTTGCGTGAGCGCTACTGAACTGGTTCCTCTGGGTGTATGCTTCTGTGTCGTTTGGATCACCAGAGGACTTGATCTCGTTATATCAGCGGTGCAGTTCGCCCATTTTCCCACCGGTCGGAAAGCTCCAGTCTTTTTTGTAGGTCCTAAATCGTGATCGGACGGGTTGGAGGTATTTGGTCTGCCAATGCGCTGTATATTGATCTCGCAACTCTCTGCGCCTACCTCTTCGCTCGAATTTCTCCATTTCAGCTTCCTGTAGCTCTCTCGGTGCGACTCTGACCAAGCCTGCTTCTTGTATCGAGTCCTGTGTATCGTTTTCATGGCCATTTCTGAATCTTTTTAGTGAGCTGCATTCAAGTTCCACAGATTCCCTATTTTAACGCTTATACTTATACATCGTCTTGTGCTTTCTTGACAATCTTTTATACTGTTGTTGCCCATTCTGTTGCAGCTCCTTTTCAGCCAGTCCCAACCCTTAATAGAAACGTGATAGGTAACATTACCCCTGAGTTTTTGGGTTAACCTCTGAATTCCCACACGGGTCCACGAAGCAGGTTTATCTTATACCTCTTCAAAACTGATTTTAATATGAATTGCTTCATGCTACTGGTAATGACAGCTAAAACATTGACACTTAAACAAGAGTAAATGAAATTAACCTCTTAGACCCTACAGGAGAAGGTGCATTATTATTCTAATTAATGCATCTGTATCTTAGTGAAGTCTCTCACACATTCGATAAGCAAAGGCACTGAAAATACAGAATGGTTTGTTGTTGAATATACATTAGTGTAATTTGGATTCCACTTCACTAACCAATAAAGACATCAAATAAAAATGGCATGCTTCTCACAATTTTACTTTAATAATCAAGGATGACGTGTGTTCTTGTAAAGGGGTGCAGGCAAGCTTGGTCACTGCTGTAGGGCAAGAATGGTATTTCAAACAGAACAAACAACTTTTATTTGTACCATCCACATTTTTGTCTTTGTGCATGTAACAGAAACAATTGCAGCACTTTTGAACAAATATGTTTTATGAAACCTTATTGTCTGACTGCAGAACGGCATACAGAGCATGTACTGTAACAGAAACTGTATTTAATTTAAAAAAAAAATGTTAAGCAGAAACTGTACTTAATTTCTGGATGACCTAGTTTATTAAACTGACATAGCTCAGGAGGTAAGAGTGGTTGTCTGGCAGTTGGAGGGTTGCCGGTTCGATCCCCGCCCTGGGCGTGTCGAAGTGTCCCTGAGCAAGACACCTAACCCCTAATTGCTCTGGTGAATGAGAGGCATCAATTGTAAAGCACTTTGGATAAAAGCGCTATATAAATGCATGTTTTTTTTAAACACACTTGTATGAAGAATAAACAAAGAAACTGGCATGTGAGTATTGAATTTCATTTAACATTTCTGTCCTACTTTTGTTTGAACACTACGCAGAAGTGTTCTTACATTTTTTTTAAGGATAGGATTTGTGTTTTTACATTTTTAGGGTAAGTTTTGTTTAAGATACAAGGCCTCCTCAACACATTTGAAGGAGATTAATTCATTTACTTTTTGGCTACTGAAGCTCTGAAAGATAGACTTTCCCCTTTCAAGTCATTTACAACACATTTGCTTTTAATTTAAAGAAGAGCCTAACAAATAAATATATATAGTATACCAAGATAAATCTTGTATAGTGTACCTCACTGAAAATTAGGGCAATGATGACTTTATTAAACTGCATCTGTTTTAAAACCAAACTTGAGCGTTTGTCTTGGGGGAAAAAAAACCCTGTGCTTACTATTGCTAGCAATGACCATGTAAACACCTTCTAAAACGTGTGAGAAGGATGGATTACTATGAATGTTTATAAGCAGTAAATCAGAAGGACATTATTGTAATTATTCTGGGAGAATTATTCTACAGAAATAATTTATTTTATTGGGAAAAAATTGCATTCTTCTGTATGGTTTGAAAAACAGACTGAATAATGGGTAAAGGGAAAATATTCATGCATTCAAATAAATAAAAAAAATCCACAAGACATCAGATAAGCAAGAGGCTTTGGTAACTTGGAAGTGACCAGTTTTCCATTTAAATGTAGAGATAGAATTATTATAATGTCTCTCTGTCCACTATCAGACATACTGGCGAACCAGAACTTGGCAATCAACTTAAAATATTATGACAGCCTGTGCCATGTACACAGTCAATATTAATACAAAATATGAACACGAGACAGAACCTTGTCTTACAGTGACACAGATATTTAATATGAATCCCAATAAATGTGAATAATCACTGTAGATCAGATGTCAAATACATTCACGCCCTGCATCTTCTGTGGAATAACAGGACTAGCATTAGCAGTTAAAGTAGTAAACACCGATGTTGTGTCTTTTGACACACAAGCTAAATAGGTGTTAAGAACTGAAACAAAACATACAACCAGATTTAGAACCCAATAAACCATCAATTTTTCTAATTTAAGATCCCTCTGTAGTGCCATTTAATTTCATACTTGCTGAACACAGGGGACAGTACATGTTGTCTCCCCACATATATATATTGCCCACAGACACTGAAATAACATAAAATCAAATGTAATTTTACAAAGTGTTTGGTGTTACAGTTAGTACAGTCCTATTGGTGTACACATCTACATACGAGAATCCCACTAATATGTAGGAAGTCAATCGATGTGACCAAAAGAGTAAAGAACAGATCAAGGGCCACATTTCTGCACTGCATTTACAAAGCCAGTGTTTTCCTATTCTTCTAAATGAAGAGTGCAGCGTTTGCCCTTGGGACGGTGCTAGCGTATGACGGTCAGGTTGGTCGCGTCTGACGCGAGGTCCGTTTTCGACGGATACACGACCTTGAGGTTCCCGTCCGTGTCCACGACTCGGACCTGCTGCACCACGAGTTCCGACGAGGTCATCTCGCTCGGCGCCGGTTCCGCGGCGGGCTCGGCGACCGGGTCCGACTCCCCGTCCGAATGGACCTCCTCTTTGTGCTCGAAGGTGAACTTGTTCAGCTCGGCCATTTTCTGCGGCACGGGGACAGCAAAGCGATCCTGTGAGCACGTGCGCATTTAAGACACACAACCCGTTTATATGCCAGACTCTTTGCACTGCCATTACTGAGGCAGTTTACCGAATGGTAATTTAAGTGGGACAGTCTGGCATTCTTCACACTATCGATTACTGCGTCCATATGCATTACAGTTTGGAAAAGATTTATGAAGTGTAGAGATGAAATGTATAATACACAGAAATAAATAAAAAGATACCCACACAACACCAGAGAAATATTGTGCAAGTGCGAAGACAAATCTCTTGCTGAAGGTCAGATACTGTACAAAAAATTTCACAGCAGCTCCTCACAAGCACAAAATGCATATTCTCTCTTACTGAAAAAATATTATTTAACTATTCTCAATCATCAATCATGGTGTACGTACAGTATAGTTCCAAATAACAACGTTACCCTGCCAACCAAGTAGCTGTTCATGTAAAAGGCTGGATTCATATCTGTCTAGAGAGGCGCTGAAGTATTTTTGCACTGATATATTTTTTACAAAACAAAGCTTTTACCGTTGACTTAATGCACTATACTAAAGGCATATTAGTACAGTGCATATAGTGCATATTAATTCACATCAGTGGTCCCCAGCCTTTGCGTTTAGTTTATTAAACATCTAGATTAATTAAACAATGAATGTAAACAACAAATGAACACAAGCCAGGGTCAGTTACTGGCAGACATACATCTCTTGTCTCCCTGTCATTTGGAAGACTTGTGTAGTTTTATCAGTTCTACAGATATTCTACTGGCTGTGGTGTCAACCTTATAAAAATAAGACTTGCATTCTCTGAGTTTCACCTCACTGAAAGATTCAGCTTTTGCTTGCGTGGCCTTCAAAAAGTGCGTTTTAGGCAGTACAGTCTAAAATTAATTGGCAAAACTGCTTTAAAAACCACTGAAATTCTCATTTGTTTCCTATGAAAACTGCTGATGAAAACTTCCATCCACAACTTCTCCCTCATGGGTGCTGACACATGTAAAATATTCAGGAGGTATATAAGGTCACTCACTAAGAATAGGGGAGAAGGGAAGAAAGAAAAAACAAATTAGGCGAGCAGTTTCTTTTACTCTGCTCGGGAAGTCACATGACTGCGGAGAAAACCAAGATTGTAGTTTTGTCTTTCATGTCACGTTTCACACTCGCAGCACACAACACTTGTACCCAGGCCAGGTCT